>NW_026521615.1:0-2340 GCF_021234435.1 Artibeus jamaicensis | reverse complement strand
GGGGTAGGGTGGAGGGGAATGAAGGAGGGGAATAAAACAACTGTAGCAGCATAATCAATAAAAAATAAATTAAAAAAAGAAAATAGATGGGTGGCAAGAATAGCATGGGAAATATAGAATCTAAAGAACTTGAGCCACATGGTCATAAACTAAAGGGGGTAATGGTGGGGACGGGGGGTAGGGTGGAGGGGAATGAAGGGGGGGAATAGAACAATTGTAACAGCATAATCAATAAAAAAATTTTTTTAAGATTTTATTTACTTATTTTTAGAGAGAGGGGAAGGGAGGGAGAAAGAGAGGGGGAGAAATATCAGTGTATGGTTGCCTCTCACATGCCCTCAACAGGAACCCGACATGTGCCCTGACCGGGAATTGAACCAGAGACCCTCTGGTTTGCAGGCTGGCACTCGATTCCTGAGCCACACCAGCCAGGGCTCAATAAATTTTTTTTAAAAAAGAGTTGCTGACTTCCGCCAAGATGGAGGCATAGGTGGATGTGCCTTGCCTTCTCACACAACCAAGTTTAGAGACAACTAAATATTAGCAACAGAAAACACAGCCAGAACATGGAAAATTGAACTTTTCGGAAGTCCATTAACAACAAATTCTTCAGTCTGACCGGTAAGGGGCGGAACCAGCGGCTGGTGAAGCGGGATTGCACAGGTCTCGGTCAGCCGGACTCAGGCGCGGAATCCAGACGCGCAGAATCCAGGTGCAGGGTTGGACCTAGTGAGCGACCGAGCGAGCCACCAGGCCAGCGACCACAGGGGAGACAGCGGGTGAGACAGCGGGGGGAGTGGTGCTGCGTGTTGACTGTGGTTGCGCATTTGTGCGTGGGCGGACAGGAGAGGGAGTGGGCCGTTGGA
Organism: Artibeus jamaicensis; assembly: GCF_021234435.1. Lineage (NCBI taxonomy): Eukaryota > Metazoa > Chordata > Mammalia > Chiroptera > Phyllostomidae > Artibeus > Artibeus jamaicensis. The sequence goes on along the minus strand of NW_026521615.1, from coordinate 1,474 downwards.
CTGGGGCCGGGTGGTCCGCGCGGCAAGCGGCAGGGAGAGCGCCGCCATATCCCTGCTCTGACCCCACCTCCACATACAGCGTCATAACCCAGAGACTCTGAGTGGCCCAGCCCAGGTGAACCACCTAAGACGCTAATCCTCACCCAGCTGTGAGAAACAGCAGAGGGGGTCGCCATTTCCCCGCTCTGACCACGCCCCCACATATAGCGTCACAACCCAGCGACCTGGGAGTCCAAGGCACCGCTTCTCACACTTAAAGGGCCAGAACAGACCAAAAATGAGGCAAGAATATCTCAAAGCCCCAGAGCCCATAGATCTAAGCGATGAAGAAACAGCAAAACTCTCAGATGCACAGTTTAAAACACTGGTCATCAGGATCCTCACAGAACTGGTTGATTATACCGACAAATTAGACAAACATATGAAGGCGAAACTAATTGAAATGAATGGAATTGCACAGGACACCAATAGCAATGAAAAGGAAACTGGGACTCAAATCAATGGAGTGGACCAGAAGAAAGCAAATAATGGCCAAACAGAAAAGAGTCAAGAAGCAAGAATTCAAAGAAATGAGGAGAATCTTAGGAACCTCCAGGACATCTTTAAACGCTCCAACATCCGAATTATAGGGGTACCAGAAGGAGGAAAGGCACAGCCACCAGTGGAAAACTTATTTGAACAAATAATAAAGGAGAATTTCCCCAATCTGGCAAAGGAAATAGACTTCCAGGAAATCCAGGAAGCTCAGAGAGTACCAAAGAAGTTGGACCCAAGAAGGAACACACCAAGGCACATCATAATTACATTAGCCAAGATTAAAATGAAGGAGAGAATCCTAGAAGCAGCAAGAGCTAAGGGGACAGTCACCTACAAAGGAGTTCCCATCAGACTGTCAGCTGATTTCTCAAAAGAGACCTTACAGGCAAGAAGGGGCTGGGAAGAAGTATTCCAAGTCATAAACACCAAAGACCTACAACCAAGATTGCTCTATCCAGCAAAACTTTCATTTAGAATGGAAGGGCAGATAAAGTGCTTCTCAGATAAGATCAAATTGAAGGAGTTCATCATCACCAAGCCCTTATTATGTGAAAGGCTAAAGGGACTTATCTAAGAAAAAGAAGATAAAAAAGATGAACAGTGAAAGGACAGCAAACTCACAGTTATTAACAACCACACCTAAAACAAAAGCAAACTAAGAGGACAGCTAGATCAGGAGCAGAACCATAGAAATGAAGATCTCATGGAGGGTTAGCAACAGGGGAGTGGGAGGAGGAGAAGGGGGAGAAGGTACAGAAAATAAGTAGCATAGACAGTAGATAGAGAATAGATGGGGGGAGGGTAAGAATAGTAGGGGAAATACAGAATCTAAAGAATTTGAGACACGTGTTCATGAACTAAAGGGGGAAATGGTGGGGGAGGGGTGTGCAGGGTGGAGGGGAATGGGGGGGGAAATAGAGCAAATGTAATGGCATAA
>NW_026521614.1:0-6957 GCF_021234435.1 Artibeus jamaicensis | reverse complement strand
GCAAATCCATACATTGATGTTTCTCTCCCTTTCTCCTTCCCTTCCCCTCTAAAGATAAATAAATTAAAATTTTCTTCATTTAAATTATTTTATTGTTGTTTGATTATAGTTGTCCATATTTTCTCCCCACCCTTCCCCCCACACCCTCTCAACCCACCTCCTGCAAACCCACCTCCCTCCCTTGCTTCCATTCTCCCCCTTGCTTCCACCCTCCCCCTTGGTTTTGTCCATGTGTACTTCATAGTAGTTCTTGAAAACCCTTCTTCCCACTGTCTCCTTCCTTCTCCCCTGTGGCTATTGTTAGATTATTCTTCATTTCAATGACTCTGGTTGTATTTTGTTTGCTTTGTTCTTTGTTGATTATGTTCCAATTAAAGGTGAGGTCACATGGTATTTGTCCCTCACCACCTGACTTATTTCACTTAGAATAATGCTTTCCAGTTCAATCCATGATGTCACAAAGGGTGTAAGCTCCTTCTTTCTCTCTGCTGTGTAAAATTCCATTGTGTAAAAGTACCATAGTTTTTGATCCACTCATTTGCTGATGGGCACTTAGGTTGATTTCAACATTTGGCTATTATAATTTTTGCTGCTATGAACATTGAGCTGCATAGGTTCTTTTGGATTGGTGTTTCAGGTCTCAGGGTATAAACCCAGCAGCAGAATTGCTGGGTCAAAAGGCAGATCCATTTTTAGTTTTCCAAGGAAATTCCATAGTGTTTTCCACAGTGGCTGCACCAGTCTACATTCCCACCAACAGTGCACTAGGTTTCTCTTTTCCCTGCATCCTCTCCAACACTTGTTTGTTGATTTATGTTGGCCATTCTGACTGGTGGGAGGTGGTATCCCATCGTGATTTTCATTTGCATCTCTCTGATGGCTAGTGATGCTGAGCATTATTTCATGTGTCCCTGGGCCCTCTGTTTGTACTCCTTGGAGAAGTGTCTGTTCAAGTCTTTTGCCTATTTTATAATTGGTGTGTGTTTTTTTTTTTGTCTTCCTGGGGTGGAGTCATATGAGTTCTTTATATATTTTGGAGACCAAGCCCTTGTCTGAGGTGTCATTGGCAAATATGTTTTCCCATACGGTTTGCTTTCTTTTCATTTTAATGCTGTTTTCTTTAGCCATAGAGAAGCCTTTTAATTTGATGAGGTCCCATTTGTTTATTCTTTCCTTTATGTACCCTGCTTTAGGGGGCATATCCATGAAGATGTTGCTGCGTGGAATGTCTGAGATTTTCCTGCTGATGTTTTCCTTTAGGACCTTTCTGGTGTCATGACTTATATTTAAGTCTTTTATTCACCTCAAATTTATTTTTGTGTATGGTATAAGTTGGTGATCGAGTTTAATTATTTTGCATGTAGCTGTCCTGATCTCCCAACATCATTTGTTGAACAGGCTATTTTTGCTCCATTTTATGCTCCATTTGTCAAATATTAATTGACCATAGAGACTTGGGTCTATTTTGGGTTCTCTGTTCTGTTCCATTGATCTATGTGTCTGTCCTTATGCCAGTGGCCTGTTTTGATTACAGTGGCCTTGTAATACAGTTTAATATCAGATATCATGCTCTTTCCTGCTTTGTTTTTCTTTCTCAAAATTGCTGCAGCTATTAGGGGTTGTTTATGGTTCCATATAAATTTCTGAAATGTTTGTTCTATATCTGTGAAATATGTCATGGGTACTTTAATAGTGATTGCATTGGGTCTATAAATCTCTTTGGGTAGTATGGCCATTTTGATGATGTTAATTCTTCCAATCCATTAGCATGGCACATGCTTCCATTTGTTTGTGTCTTCCTTAATTTCTCTCTTCAGTGTTCCATAGCTTTCTGAGTACAGGTCTTTTACCTCCTTGGTTAGCTTTATCCCTAGGTATTTTATTTTTCTTGTTGCTATATCAAATGGGATTTTTTCCCCTGATTTCTGTTTCTGATGTTTCCTTGCTGGTGTACAAAAATGCCTTTGATTTCTTATTTTATTTTATTTTTTAAAAATATTTTATTTATTTACTTATCTTTAGAGGGGAAGGAGAGAGGGAGAGAAACATCAATGTATGGTTGCCTTTCATGCGCCCCTGCTGGGAACTGGCCTGCAGGGAACCAGCCTGCAACCCAGGCATGTGCCCTGACTGGGAATCAAACCGCGTTCCTCTGGTTCGCAGGGCTGCGCTCAATCCACTGAGCTACACCAGCCAGGGCCGGATTTCTGAGTATTGACTTTGTAACGGGCTGTTTGGCCAAATTTATTTATTTGTTTGTTTGTTTGTTTGTTTGTTTGTTTTTTGGTGGAGTCTATAGGATTTTCTATGTACACTATCATGTCATCTGCAAACAGTGACAGTTTTGTTTCTTCCTTTCCAATTGGGATGCCTTTTATTTATTTTTCTTGTCTGATCACTGTGGCTAAGACTTCCAGCACTATGTTGAATTGGACTGGTGAAAGTGGACATCCTTGTCTTGTTCCTGATCTTAGTGGAAAAGATTTCAGTTTTTACCCACCCCTTGAGTATGATGTTGGCTGTAGGTCTCTCATATATGGCCTTTATTATGTTGAAGAATGCTCCCTCTATTCCCACTTTGCTGAGTGTTTTTTATCATAAATGGGTACTGTACCTTATCAAATGCTTTTTCTGAATTTATTGATATGATCATGTGATTTTTGTCTTTGCTTTCATTTATGTGATGTATTACATGTACTGATTTGTGAATATTGTACCATCCTTACATCCCTGGAATGAATCCCACTTGGTCATGGTGTATTATCTTTTAAATGTATTATTGGATACAGTTTGCATTTTTAGGATTTTAGCATCTATGTTCATCAGCAATATTGGCCTGAAGTTTTCTTTCTTTGTTGTGTTTTTATCTGGTTTTGGGATTAGGATGATGCTGACTTCATAAAAAGAGTTTGGGAGTCTTCCATCATTTTGGATTTTTTGGAATAGTCTGTGAAGGATAAGGATTAGCCCTTCCTTAAATGCTTTGTAGAATTCTCCTGTGAAACCATCACGTCCAGGGCTTTGTGTGTTCGGAATTTTTTGATTACTGCTTCAATTTCATTTGTGCTATTGTTCTGTTCAGGCTATCTGCTTCTTCTTTATTGAGTTTTGGGGTATTATATTTTTCTAGAATTTTGTCCATTTCACCTAGGTTTTAAAATTTCTTGGCATACAGTTCCTTGTAGTAATTTCTTACAATCCTTTGTATGGCTGTGGTATCGGTTTTAATTTCTCCTCTTTTATTTCTGATTGTGTTTATTTGGGTCCTTGCTCTTTTTTCTTGATGTGTCTGCTTAAAGGCTTGTTGATTTTCTTCATCTTTTCCTGGATTCATTTATTTTAGAATTGTGCTTTTCGTCCCTATGTCATTTAATTCTGCTCTGATCTTGGTTATTTCCTTCCCTCTACTTGCTGTGAGTTGCCTTTGTTGTTGTTCTTTGAGTTCTTGTAGGTGTAGGGTTAGGTTGTTTATTTGAAATGTTTCCATATTGTTTAGGTAGGCCTGTATTGCTATGAACTTCCCTCTCAGGACTGCCTTTGCTGTGTCCCATAAGTTTTGGATTGTTGTGAGTTCATTTTTGTTTGTTTCCAGAAAGTTTTTGATTTCTTCCCTAATCTGATTCTTGACCCATTCATTATTTAATAGCATGATATTCAATCTCCATGATTTTGAGTGTTTTGGGTTTTTTCCTTGGGGTTGCTTTCTAGTTTCAGTCCCTTGTGGTTGGAGAAAATGCTTGGTATGATGTTAATTTTCTTGAATTTGTTGAGGCTTGTTTTGTGTCCTATCACGTGGTTTATCTTTGAAAATATTTCACGTGCATTTGAAAAGAATGTGTATTTTGATTCTTTGGGCTAAAGAGCTCTACATATATCAGTTAAGTCCATTTCATCTAGGGCATTGTCCATTGCCACAATATCTTTGTTGATATTTTGTTTGGAAGATGTGTCCATTTTTGAGAGTGGGGTGTTAAAATCACCTACTATAATTATGTTGCCGTCAGTATCTTTCTTGAAGTCCTCCAAGATTTTCTTTATGCATTTTGGTGCTCCTATGTTGGGTGCATATATATTTACTATGTTTATGTCTTCTTTGGTTCACAAGTCTGCACTCAATCCACTGAGCTACACCAGCCAGGGCTTGTTTATGTCTTCTTGATGGACTCCTCCCTTGAGTATTATGAAGTGACCTTCTGGGTATTTCTTTTTTAAAAATATTTTATTTATCTATTTTCAGAGAGAGGGGAAGGGAAGGAGAGAGGGAGAGAAATATCCATGTGTGGTTGCCTCTCCTGTGTCCCCCCACCGGGACCTGGCCAGCAAGGCAGGCATGTGCCCTGACTGGGAATCGAACCGTGATCCTTTGCTTCACAGGCCTGCGCTCAATCCACTGAGCTACACCAGCCAGGGCTGGGTCTTTCCTTATGACCCTTTTTTAAGGTCTATTTTGCTCAATATGAGTATTGCTATCCTGGCTTTTTTTTCCTGTCCATTTGCTTGGAATATTTATTTTCAGCCCTTCACTTTCAGTCTGTGTTGGTCTTTTGTTCTGAGTTTGGTCTTCTGTGTGCAGCATATGTGTGGGTCATGTTTTCTTATCCATTCTAGTATTCTGTGTCTTTCAGTTGGGATATTTAATTCATTTACATTTAAGGTTATTATTGATAGGTACTTATTCATTGCCACTTTTCGTACTCATGTTACTCTCTCTTTCACTGTTTTTCTTCTTATTCTTAAAGCAAACCCTTTAGCATCTTCTGCAGAGCTGGTTTGGAGGAGGCATGTTCTTTGAGACTTCTTTTGCCTGGGAAGCTCCTTATTTGGCCTTCCACTTTAACTGAGTGTTGCTGGATAAAGTAGTCTTGGTTGCAGGCCTCTGGTTTGTATTACCTGGAATATTTCTTGCCATTCCCTTCTGGCTTGGAGCATTTCTATTGAGAAGTCAGCTGCTAGTTTTATCGGGTCTCCCTTGCATGTCACTTTCTGCTTTTCCCTTTCCCTTCCCTTTAAGATTCTCTCTTTGGGAATTTTGCCATGTTAATTATGATGTGTCTTGAAGTGGGCGTCTTTGGGTTCCTCTTGATTGGGACTCTCTGTGTTTCCTGGATTTGTGTGACTTTTTCTCTGATCAAATTAGGGAAGTTTTCCATCATCACTTTTTTTGTTTTAAACATTTTTTTTATTGATTATGCCATTCCATTTATTCTATTTCCCCCCTCTGTTCCTCTCCACCCTACATACCCCTCCCCAACCATTCCCCCCCGCCTAGTTCATGAACACGTGTCTCAAGTTCTTTAGATTCTATATTTCCCACACTATTCTTAACCTCCCCCCTATCTATTTTCTACCTACTGTCTATGCTACTTATTTTCTGTACCTTCTCCCCCCTTCTCCTTCTCCCACTCCCCTGTTGCTAATCTTCCACGTGATCTTTATTTCTCTGGTTCACTCCTGATCTAGCTGTCCTCTTAATTTGCTTTTGTTTTAGGTGTGGTTGTTGATAACTGTGAGTTTGCTGTCCTTTCACTGTTCATCTTTTTTATCTTCTTTTTCTTAGGTAAGTCCCTTTAACATTTCATATAATAAGGGCTTGGTGATGATGAACTCCTTGAATTTGATCTTATCTGAGAAGCACTTTATCTGTCCTTCCAAATGAAAACTTTGCTGGATAGAGCAATCTTGGTTGTAGGTCTTTAGATTTCATGACTTGGAATACCTCTTTCCAGCCCCTTCTTGCCTGTAAGGTTTCTTTTGAGAAATCAGCTGACAGTCTGATGGGAACTCCTTTGTAGGTGACGGTCTCCTTATCTCTTGCTGCTTCTAGAATTCTCTCCATCATTTTAATCTTGGCTAATATAATGATGATGTGCCTTGGTGTGTTCCTTCTTGGGTCCAACTTCTTTGGGACTCTCTGAGCTTTCTGGATTTCCTGGACGTTTATTTCCTTTGCCAGACTGGGGAAATTCTCCTTTATTATTTGTTCAAATAAGGTTTCCACTGGTGACTGTTCCTCTTCCCCTTCTGGTACCCCTATAATTCGAATGTTGGTACGTTTAAAGATGTCCTGGAGGTTTCTAAGCTTCTCCTCATTTTTTGAATTCTTTTTTCTTCATTCTTTTCTGTTTCATCATTTTTTTCTTCCTTCTGGTCTACTCCCTTGATTTGAGTCCCAGTTTCCTTTCCATTACTGTTGGTTTCCTGTGCATTGCCATTCATTTCAATTAGTTTAGCTTTCATGTGTTTCTCTAATTTGTGACTAAAATCAACCAGTTCTGTGAGGATCCTGATCGCCAGTGTTTTGAACTGTGCATCTGAAAGTTTGGCTATTTCTTCATCACTTAGGTTTATCGGCTCTGGGGCTCTGAGTTGTTCTTGAGCCATTTTTGGTCTGTTTGCGCCCATTAAGTATGAGGAATGGAGCCTTAGTTGTTTACCAGGGTGGGGCCACCCAGGTCACAGGTTTGTGACACTGTTTTGTGGGGGTGGGGTCAGAGAGGGAGCAATGGCGAACCTCTCTGCTCGCCCAGTCCGTCCCACCGCTGGCCTGTTTATCTGAGCGGAAATGTGCGAGCCTCCGCCCTGCGCCGTGCTGTGTCAATGCTCTCCTCTTCATTGGTTTATCTGTATGCAAATGCTCGACCGATCGCAGACAGCCAGCTGCACCTCTTCCCTGTGTCCACCTGTAGCTAGCCCACACCTGGGATCCCCACCTTCGGCTGCTTGCTCACCACCCGGTCGGGGATCTTTTTGGCCAACCCGCTCCGCTGCTGGCTTCGCCCCTCTTACTGGTTTAGCTGAGCATTTCATTGTTTTCGGATTCCGTATTGTCAATTTTCTGTGTGGTTTGGTTGCGTTTATTATTGTTAAAACTTTATTGTTTTTAGATTTGTTTGTGCGTGGATGCAAGGTGGTTCCACCTAAACCTCCATCTTGGTGGAAGTCCTCCCATCATCACTT
>NW_026521613.1:0-11231 GCF_021234435.1 Artibeus jamaicensis | reverse complement strand
TGTTGAGATCTGGGAAACTGAGAACATAGCCTGACCACAGCAAAACAGGAACAAGGAACAGCATGCAAACAAAGGCTGAGCAGACATCCTGCAGTATGTAAGTGTTCCACTCAGAGCAAAACAGGCTGACTGTAATCTGCTTAGCTTTGAATTTTGAAACCCCACCCTGTTCCCCGTGGGCAGTCTCTATCAGCAAACAGCTAACTGCCACGTCTGCTTCTGTTCAAGGCTTGCTTGCTCGCCCCTATAAAAGGACTTAGCTGTAAGTGCTCGGCAAGACTCCCATCTGCAGCCCTCTGGGTACCACGTCTCAGGACACTCTGAGAGTTCGCCCCTGCGCAGGTTAAGCTTAGCCAATAAAATAAGATCAAAACCCTGAAAGGTCTTCAAAAGTTATTCTCGCATCTGGTGGATATAGCATTTGGAGGCCCCAGCAAGATCTCCCTCGGTGGAGTTTTGGTTCAGAGACCAGACAGGCAGCTCCAGCTGAGTAAGTCTCTGGTGAGGATCCTCTTTTGGTTTCTGGGCTCCGGAGTAAATAGCCCTGTGGTGGTAGGTGGGAGGCTGCTGATGGCCCACCCAGGGACTTTCAGAGGCGGACACCGCCCCTGAAGTCTGGTTTCAGTAACCTGGAAAGTGATGGGTCATGTTAGGGTTTGCACTGCGCTTTCAGGGGAGCACGAATTGTCTGACCTGCCGCTTGCATGCCAGGCGCCTCGGAGGGCTCATGTATCCGTGGGATTGTGTTGTATGTCTGGCTGTCTGTCTGTGTTACTGTCTGCTTGTGGGGAATCATCTCTTTTGAAATCAAAAATGGGACAACAGGAATCGGTGCCCGGGTCCCCACTGGATTGCATTTTGAAAAATTTTTCTGATTTTCAGCGGCGGGCCCGAGGCTACGGCAGACCATCACCGGACCCTGAGTTCTTAGGAACCTTGAGCCAGCTAGAATGGCCCACCTCCAACGCAGGGTGGCCCACAGAGGGCACTTTTGATCTTCCCACCCTGTTTGCCCTGCGGGCCACGGTGTACGGGGGCCACGGTGTACGGGCTCCCCGCCCCCATCAGTTCCTGTATATTGATGTGTGGGTGGACATTGCAACAGACAGGCCTGGGTACATCAGAAAGTGCCAGCAGGGAAACAGCAGGCGGGGCAGACGAGCGATTTGCCTCGCCGCAGGAGGAAATAAGGCAAAAGAAAAGGGGTGGGACAGCGGAGTCACAGCCCCGAGACCACCCCAAAGCCAGCCCAGGCTGTACCCAGTGTTGTCAGAATTAGAGAGGATCACTTAGACCCTGTTAATGCACCTCCACTGTACCCGAGGAAGGATGAACCCGATTCCTGGAACCAGGGAGGCGGCGGGTTCACAAGCCCGTCGCACACCCGTGGAGGTGCCAGTGGAGGCGCGCTTTGTGGGGAGGGAGTTTTGCCTTTGGCGGGAGGCGCCGCCATTTTGCATTTGGCGGGAGCCACCGCCATTTTGCTTCTCCGGGAAGCACCACCATTTTTCATTTGGCGGGAGGCGCCGCCATTTTGCCCCTCGGGGAGGCACTGCCATTTTGCTCCTCCAGGAGGCACCGCCATTTTGCATTTGGCGGGAGGCGCCGCCATTTTGCTCCTCCGGGAGGCACCACCGGCACCAGATGCTCCTCCACGGGCCCCTCCCCATTTGATTTATGTCCCCTTTACCACCAGTGACCTATATCATTGGAAACATCAGAATCCCCCGTTCTCTGAGAAACCCCAAGGGCTAATTTCCCTCCTCGAAACCATATTTAGAACCCATCAGCCCACTTGGGATGACTGCCAACAGATTTTGCAGACCCTCTTCACTTCTGAAGAGAGAGAGAGAATAATTAGAGAAGCCGCAAAGGCAGTCTTGGGGGAGGAGGGAGAAACAATAGCCGGGAGGAGGGAAATAGAAGACATTCTCCTGTCTCAGCTCCCGGCCTGGGACCCTAACACTACTGGGGGAAGGGACGCGCTCCTCCAGTACTGCCGGGCTCTGTTAAGAGGACTCAACACAGCAGCCAGGAAACCCACTAATTTTAGCAAAGTTAGTGAAGTCATCCAGGAAGAGAGGAATCCCCAGCAACATTCCCAGAGAGGCTTATAGAGGCCTATAGAGTATATACCCCCCTTGACCCTGAGGCAGAAGAAAATAGGAGGCTCCTCAACATAGCCTTTGTCACTCAGGCAGCCTCAGATATTAGAAAGAAACTTCAGAAGATAGAAGGATTTGAAGGAGAAAATAGAAGCAAACTATTAGAGATAGGCCAGAAAGTATATGTGAACAGGGACGACCCAGAGGTCGGCAGGGCAAAGGAGATTGCCGAAATTCTGATCACTGCCCAGAAGCCTTTTTCCTTTCCTGGTAAAGGAAGAAGGGGGGGACCACAGGAGGGACAGGGTCAGCGTATAGACAAGAATCAATGTGCATACTGCAAAGAAAAAGGGCACTGGAAGAAGGAATGCCCAAAGAGGAAGGCAGACCTCCAGAGGCAGCCACGAGCCCCTGAGGTCTTGCTCCAGACCTTAGACTGACAGGGCCAGGGCTCCATCCCCGTTGGCTCCCAGGAGCCCATGGTCACCTTGACAGTGGAAGGCAAGCCAATAGACTTCTGGTCGACAGGGGAGACACATACTCAGTACTCGAGCAACCACAAGGACAAATTCAGAAGGCAACTACTAAAATAGTAGGGGCCACAGGAAAGGCAGAGGCCTACCCATGGGCTATCGCAAGAATAACTAACCTAGGCCGAGGCACCATTACTCACTCTTTCCTGGTCATCCCAGACTGCCCATACCTCTTGCTGGGGAGAGATCTGTTGCAGAAACTCCAGGCCACCATCACCTTTAGGCGGGAAAAAGCCCATCGAGGGACAAGGACAAAGAAGCAGAGGTGAGCTTGGAGATAACTGTCCCACTGTCTGAGGAGCACTTACTTGCCGCCATCCAAGAAGGTAAGGAGGATAAGGTGGGGGTCCCAGACGCACTCCTCACCAGCATACCCGGAGTCTGGACGGAGACAAATCCACCAGGACTGGCCAGCCACCAACCGCCAGTCCTAGTGCAGTTGCTGAGAACTGCCAGCTCTGTGAAGATAAGGCAATACCCAGTTCCAGCCAGAGCGAAACAGGGCATCGCGCGGCACTTGCAGCTCCTGCTTGAGGCGGGAATACTCTGGAAGTGTCAGTCCGCTTGGAACACCCCCTTGCTCCTCGTCCAGAAACCAGGGACCCATGATTACCGCCTAGTGCAGGACTTGCAAAAGGTAAATGCACGGGTAGAGACAATCCACCCTACGGTGCCCAACCCGTATAACCTGCTCAGTTCTCTGCCCCCAACCCATACCTACTACTCAGTTTTAGACTTGAAGGACGCCTTTTTCTGCATCCCGCTGGCACCCCAGAGCCAAGAGATCTTTGCTTTTGAATGGAATGACCCAGAGAATGGACTGATGGGGCAGTTCACATGGACAAGGTTACCACAAGCGTTCCAGAACTCCCCCACCATCTTCAACGAAGCTCTAAGCAAAGACTTACAGACTTTCCACTCGTCCCATCCATCCATAGTGTTGTTGCAATATGTAGATGACCTCCTCATAGCTGCTGAAAGTAAAGAGGAGTGCGAGGTAGCGACGATGGACTTGCTGCAAGATCTTGAGCAGATGGGATACCGAGTTTTCTCCAAGAAAGACCAAATCGTGACATAAACTATAAGTTATTTGGGGTATAACTTACAAGGGGGGCAGAGAACCCTATCTAGTCAGCGGATCCAGGTGGTCCTGCAGATCCCTGAGGCTACTACCAAGAGACAAGTGTGGGAGTTCCTAGGCGCAGTGGGATATTGCAGGCTATGGATCCTAGGCTTTGCAGAGCTGGCCAGACCTCTGCATGAACTGACTAGAGGGAAAGAGGAGCAGTTTATGTGGACAAAGAGAAACAGGCATTCCAAGCCCTCAAGGAGGCACTGGTGGCTGCCGCCACCCTAGCCCTGCCTGACTTGGCCAAGCCCTTCCAGCTATTTGTAGCTGAAAAGAGGGGAGTTGCTCTAGGAGTACTCAGCCAAGAGCTCGGACCATGGAAGAGAGGCCAGTAGCCTACTTGTCCAAGAAGCTCGATCCTGTGGCCTCGGGATAGCCAATGTACTTACGGGCCCTCGAGGCCACCTCCATTCTGGTCAAGGAGGCCAATAAGTTGACTTTGTGGCAAGATATACAAGTAATTGGTGAACATTATATAGAACAAGTACTCCGGCACCCCCTGACAGATGGCTATCCAATGCTCAGCTGACTCAATATCAGGCACAGTTGCTCAACCCGCCATCTGTCCAGTTCCTTAAGACAACAGCCTTGAACCCAGTGACCCTACTGCCAGTACCCGATTCCACCCTAGTCCACAGCTGCAAGCAGATACTAGACACGGTGACTGGTTCCCGCCCAGATCTGAGAGACCAGGCATACGAGAAGGCTGACCTGACCCTGTTTACAGACGGCAGCAGTTTTATCAAAGATGGACAGCGGTATGCAGGGGCAGCAGTGACCACAGAAGATAAGGTCCTGTGGCAAGGGGCATTGCCAGCAGGGACCTCTGCACAAAGGGCCGAGTTGACTGGACTAACTAAGGCCTTGCAGATTGCAGAGGGGAAGGTAGCTAATATCTACACTGACAGCCACTATGCATTTGCTACCGCCCACATCCAAGGAGCCATATACAAAGAAAGAGGCCTCCTAACTGCAGGGGGAAAAGACATTAAGAATTGTAGTGAGATTCTTGCCCTCCTGGATGCCATCTGGTTGCCCACCAAAGTTGCCATCATCCACTGCAAAGGACATCAGAAAGGAGATTCTCCTGTTATTAAGGGCAACCACCTTGCAGATTCGGCCACCAAAGAAGCAGCCACTGGGCAACCTGAAAGCCTCCTTCCCCTCCTTCCTCAGCCCACCTTGCCTCCAAGCCCTAGCTACACCCCAGAGGTGGTGTAGCATCCTCTGACCCACAAGAGGGGATTCAACTAAAGGGTCAGAAGAATCAACAGGGATGGATAGAGTTACCTGACTCCAGACTTTATCTACCTCAGGGAGTTATAAGGCAAATAGCGAAAGATATTCATACCAGCACTCACCTAGGGCAAAATAAGATAGAACAGTTAATTAAGAAGTATTATTCAGGCCCTAATATCAGAGATATTGTCCACTCAATTATATCCAGATGCAGTGTTTGTGCCAGAGTGAACGCCCAGGTAAAGAAGTTACCCCCGTTAGTAAGGTATCGTGGGAAAGTGCCTGGAGAGTTATGGGAAGTAGATTTTACTGAAATGATGCCTGGAAAATCAGGGTATAAGTACCTGCTTGTCCTAGTTGATACCTTTTTGGGGTGGGTAGAGGCATTTCCCACCCGAGGGGAAACAGCATCAACAGTATGCAAGATTCTCCTGCGAGAAATTATACCCAGGTATGGAATCCCACTCGCCCTGGGGTCAGATAATGGACCAGCATTCATCTCTAAGATACCACAGGAGCTGGCAACCAAATTAGGCATTAATTGGAAACTGCATTGCATTTACAGACTCCAGAGCTCAGGGCAAGTAGAAAGAATGAACAGAACTTGAAAGGAAACAATTATTAAGTTAAGGGAGGAGACCAGCGAAAACTGGGTTGAGCTACTACCTTTCGCCCTCTTTAGGACAAGGTGTACGCCTTACATTAAGAAATGGGCCCCTTATGAAATTCTATTTGGGCAGCCAGTACCCCTTGTTTCCCCTCTGACCACTGAAGAATTAGAAATTTCTAACCACAACTTCCTCAAGTCCTTACAGGCCCTGCAACATATCCAGAGTGAGGTGCGGGCCCTCCGGCAGTCGATCCAGACAGACAAGGCTGGTGGCGCCAAGCTTCCAGAAGCACCAGAGCCTGGACAATGGGTATGGATCCTGAATCACAGGCGAGGAAGTCTAGAGCCTCGGTGGAATGGACCGTTGTTCCAGGTACTCCTGAGTATGCCCACGGCTGTTAAGGTAGCCGAAAACCCCTATTGGATCCACCTCTCCCACGTGAAGCCAGCTCACCCGCCAGCCGAGGTACCTCAGAAATGGAGGGTCAAACAGGACCCAGAGAAGCCCTTAAGACTTACCTTTCCTACTGCCTAGGACTAATAGTCTTATGCCACCCATCCAGTGTCATCCTAGAACAGCAGAAATGGGTTCTGATTAGAACTGCTGACGGCACCATCATTGCCTCTAACTGCACATGGGGAACAGTTCCAGTCACCCTAAGGTTAGATTTTTCTAAGTTTTTTGATAATCAATTTTGTGAATCTCCAGCGGCCGTAGCTGCCGTGAACTCTCTTTCCGACTGGCATCGCCTCTCATACCCCTATACCCTGTGTGATAATGCAGTAAAGAACTGTGCCCTCAGGCACACCCCGTATTATGGGTGCCCTGAGCCTCCTGGAGGGAAGGTTTACCCTTGCAGGACCTGTAAAGATTTCTGTTGCAGAAGATGGGGTTGTGAAACTCTAGCTCAAGATTGGACCCCTGGTGGAGGGAAGGATAAGCACATAACCTTATCCCGTGACCCTAAGACGGGAACAAGCAGAGAGAGCTGTTCAGCTAATAGATGCAATCCAGTTACTGTAACAGTCTTGCATCCCAAAGATCCTGAATGGGTCACAGAGTGTACTTGGGGAATCAGGCTTTATGTATCTGGTGAAGATCCTGGAACTTTCTTCACTGCCAGAAAATTGTCCACCAAGAATAGGCCACTTCTTAGGGGAATAGGAGGCGGACTACCACCCAGGCCGCCTCGAGCCCCAGTCAGCTCCCCAACAGAATTAAAACCCCCAGGGAGTAAGGCAGGTCCAGAGGCAGATCCAGGGTCGGAAACCACTGAGCCTCCTGCGGCTGGTTCATTTCTAATTGAGCCAGAGGAACGGGACCACAGGCTGCCTTTCTACACTCCCAGTCCTTTGTTAGAGAGACCGCACCATCAGGAGATTTATGCCCTAGACTTACTAGATAGAGTGTTTCCCTTTTTCAATAGCACACAACCAACATTACAGAATCCTGCTGGCTATGCCTCAGCCCGAGACCCCCTTTCTATGTTGGGTTGGGGACAAAAACCTCAAGAGGGAGGAGGACTATCTCTGACTACCATGACTCTTAGGAATGGTCAGAATCAAGACTCAGACTCACTAGGAGACTGCAGGCCAGAGGGACTCCTCTCCCTAGCCAAGTCCCATGGGAAAGGAACCTGTTACCTCTCGGCGAACTCCACTCAAGATACTTCCAACTACAGTGATTATTGCCTTAACCAAGAAACTTTACCTGAAACCCCAGGGAGTCTAACTGTAACTAAGGCCCCAGAAGGACTCTGGTTCATGTGTATCCAAGGTATTTTTAAGTGCATAGTTCCTACCCATCATAAGCTCTGCATAAGCTCCTATATTATCCCCCAGGTATATCTATATGGGGGAAACCCTGAGTTTCTAGTTGCTCCACCAAGACGAGCAAAGCGAACCCCGCTCCTCATCCCTATAGTAGCCACAATAGGAATAGTGGGATCTGCTGCCATAGGGGCGGTGGCACTCATCCAAGGGGAAACAAACCTTAGGCGGCTGTCTCAGACCTTTTCAAAGGATATCTCACTCCTCCAAGATCAGGGAATATATTTAGAGCACCAGGTAGACTCTCGCTGAAGTTGCCTTGCAGAATAGAAGGGGGCTAGACCTCCTTTTCCTCCAGCAAGGGAGGCTATGCACTGCATTAGGGGAGGAGTGCTGTTTTTATGCCAACCATTCTAGAGGCATAAGAGAAAATATCAGGACCCTCATCAAAAGATTAAAGAATAGAGAAAAGGACGAAGATGACTCCAATTGGTATGCCTCTATGTTCAAGACATCCCCTTGGCTGACCACCCTCACCTCAGCCACTGCTGGGCCCCTTTTACTGCTTTTACTTGCTATTACCATAGGCCCCATTATTCTCAATAAGATCCTTGCCTTCATCAAAAAAAGAGTAGAAACAGTTAAGTTAATGGTACTTTCCCAACCTTATACCATTCTTCCAGACAATGAAGAGTCAAGGGTTTCACATACTCCCGAAGAAAACGGGGGAATGTTGAGATCTGGGAAATTGAGAACATAGCCTGACCACAGCAAAACAGGAACAAGGAACAGCATGCAAACAAAGGCTGAGCAGACATCCTGCAGTATGTAAGCATTCCACTCAGAGCAAAACAGGCTGACTGTAATCTGCTTAGCTTTGAATTTTGAAACCCCACCCTGTTCCCCCGTGCACGGTCTCTGTCAGCAAACAGCTAACTGCCACGTCTGCTTCTGTTCAAGGCTTGCTTCCTCGCCCCTATATAAGGACTTAGCTGTAAGTGCTCGGCAAGACTCCCATCTGCAGCCCTCTGGGTACCACGTCTCAGGACACTCCGAGAGTTCGCCCCTGCGCAGGTTAAGCTTGGCCAATAAAATAAGATCAAAACACTGAAGGGTCTTCAAAAGTTTTTCTTGCATCTGGTGGATATAACACTATCTTTGGAAGTTACTACAATAATATGTACTTGCCATATCTTCCTTATCCATTTTCCTTGAGTTGGAAACTAACCTAAAATCCCAACCTGCTGCTAGTATAAATGATGCTATGGATATTATCCTAATCAAACTACATTTATGGAATGAGATTATATTGTCATAGTTTATATGCTTATTTAATTTTTGAAAATGTTGGCTAGTTGTTCAACAACAACAATTGCTCAGCAATATAGGTCAATATTACTTTTAGGTCATGAAGATTCCCTTTTTCACTCATATCCTTACAATCACTTGTATAATGTCATTTAATACTTACCAGTAGCTATAGGTAAAATTGTGTCTACTTTTTGTTTTTACCTTTTCTGATAGCTATCAAGCTGAAAATTCCTTGGTAAATGTGCCAACCATTGAGAGGCTATGAGAGGTTGAGCCCAGGGTTAAGTGTGGTGATGCCCAGAGGCAGGGCCCAGGCAGCTGAAGAACTGAACAGGCTCAGTCACAGCCTGAGTTTAATGTAAGTGCTGAGGTTTGGAAGTATAGATTGTTGGCCCTGAGGGAGAAGGTGTATTCATTGGTGGGTGCAAGATAGAATGGAGCTAACTGTAGAGTTCAAACCCTCTACAGAGCCCAGCTGTCTCCAGAAGAGAGAGCCTGGGGCCTGGAACAGAAGCCTGGAAGATGAGACCTTTCAGCTTAACAAGAACAGGATTCAAGACAAAGGTCAGGGCTTCCTCTTTTCCCAAGCCCCTGGGGAAATGATAAAGTATCATTTCCCCAGGGGCTTGGGGAAGAGAAAAGAGTATCAAGAGAGACAATGTCTTGTTTTTTTTTAATTTATTTTTTTATTGATTATGCCATTACAGTTGTTCTATTACCCCCTTCATTCCCCTCCACCTTACCCCCCCATCCCCACCATTACCCCCCTTTACTTTATGACCATGTGTCTCAAGTTCTTTAGCTTCTATATTTCCCATGCTATTCTTGCCCCCCCATCTATTTTCTATCTAATGTCTATGCTACTTATTTTCTGTACCTTCTCCCCCCTTCTCCTTCTCCCACTCCCCTGTTGCTAACCCTCCATGTGATCTTCATTTCTATGTTTCCACTCCTTATCTAGCTGTCCTCTTAGTTTACTTTTGTTTTAGGTGTGGTTGTTAATAACTGAGTTTGCTGTCCTTTCACTGTTCATGTTTTTTTTTTTAACTTCTTTTTCTTAGATAAGTCCCTTTAACATTTCATAGAATAAGGGCTTGGTGATGATGAACTCCTTGAATTTGATCTTATCTGAGAAGCACTTTATCTGTCTTTCCATTCTAAATGAAAGTTTTGCTGGATAGAGCAATCTTGGTTGTAGGTCTTTGGATTTCATGACTTGGAATACCTCTTTCCAGCCCCTTCTTGCCTGTAAGGTCTCTTTTGAGAAATCTGCTGACAGTCTGATGGGAACTTCTTTGTAGGTGACTGTCCCTTTATCTCTTGCTGCTTCTAGGATTCTCTCCTTCATTTTAATCTTGGCTAATATAATGATGATGTGCCTTGGTGTTTTTCTTCTTGGGTCCAACTTCTTTGGGACTCTCTGAGCTTTCTGGATTTCCTGGAAGTCTATTTCCTTTGCCAGAATGGGGAAATTCTCCTTTATTATTTGTTCAAGTAAGTTTTCCACTGGTGGCTGTTCCTTTCCCCCTTCTATAATTCAGATGTTGGAGCATTTAAAGATGTCCTGGAGGTTCCTAAGACTCTCCTCATTTCTTTGAATTCTTGCTTCTTCACTCTTTTCTGTTTGTCCATTATTTGCTTTCTTCTGGTCCACTCCATTGATTTGAGTCCGAGTTTCCTTTTCATCACTATTGGTTTCCTGTGAAATTCCATTCATTTCAATTAGTTTAGCCTTCATATGTTTCTCTAATTTGTGGCTATGATCAACCAGATCTGTGAGGATCCTGATCACCAGTGTTTTATACTGTGCGTCTGAGAGTTTTGCTATTTCTTCATTGCTTAGATTTATAGGTTCTGGGGCTTTGAGATCTTTTTGAGCCACTTTTGTTCTGTTCGTACCCGTTAAGTATGAGGAGCGGAGCCTTGGATTCCCAGGTCGCTGGGTTGTGACCCTATATGTGGGGGCATGGTCAGAGCAGGGAAATGGCAACCCCCTCTGCTGTTTCAAGCAGCTGAATGAGGAGCAGAACCTTACATGGTTCACCAGGGTAGGGCCACTCATGTCGCTGGGTTATGACGCTGTATGTGGAGGCGGGGTCAGAGCAGGGGAAATGGTGGTGCCCTCTGCTCCTGCTTGCAGCTGGGACCTAGTGGGTCCCATCTAATCGCCCACTCCCTCGCTTGTCTACCTGTGCACAAATGTGCCACCACAATCAACCCGCAGCCCTGCTCCCTTCCTGTTTCCTCCAGGTTGCTCACTGGGTCGCTCACTAGGTCTAACCCTGCTCCTGGGTTCCGCGCTCCTGAGTCCGTCTGACTGAGTTTTCCTGTGCAACCCCGCTCCACCAGCTGCTGGTTTCGCCCCTCTTACAGGTCAGGCTGAAGAATTTGTTGTTATCAGACTTTAGAAAAGTTCAATTTTCTGTGTTCTGGCTGTGTTTTCTGTTGCTAATATTTAGTTGTCTCTAAACTTGGTTGTGTGAGAAAGCATGGCGTCTCCACCTATGCCTCCATCTTGGCGGAAGTCGAGAGGC
>NW_026521612.1:0-13694 GCF_021234435.1 Artibeus jamaicensis | reverse complement strand
CATCTCTGTGTCTTTCATACTTGTTCCTCAAAATCCCTCCCCCTTTTCCCCCTTAAGTTCCCTTCCCTCTGCCCTCTGGTCGCTGCCCACTTGTTCTCTATTTCAGCGTCTTTGTTTTTATTCTGTTTGCTTGTTTGTTTTATTCTTTAGCTTCCTATCAGGGGTGAGATCCTTCAATGCCTGGCCTATTTCACTCAGCATAATGCTTTCCAGTTCCATCCATGTTGTTGCAAAAGGTAGTAGCTCCTTCTTTCTCTCTGCTGCATAGAATTCCATGGTGTATATGTACCACAATTTTTTGATCCATTCATTTACTGATGGGCACCTAGGTTGCTTCCAACTCTTGGCTATTGTAAATTGTGCTGCTATGAACATTGTGGTGCATAGGTTCTTTGAAATTGATGTTTTAGGATTCTTGGGGTATAATCCTAGCAGAGGAATTGCTGGGTCAAAAGGCAGGTCAATTTTTATTTTTCTGAGAAAATTCCATACTGTTTTCCATAATGGTTGTACCAGTCTGCAATCCCACCAACAGTGAACTAAGGTCCGCTTTTCCCCACACCCTCTCCAACATTTGTTGTTTGTTGCTTTGTCTATTATAGCCATCCTGACTGGTGTAAAGTGGTATCTCATGGTGGTTTTAATTTGCATCTCTCTGATAGCTAACGATATTGAGCATCTCTTCATGTGTCTCTGGATATTCTGTATGTCCTCTTTAGAGAAGTGTCTGTTCAAGTCCTTTTCCCATTTTTTAATTGGGTTCGATGTCTTCCTAGAGTGGAGTCGTGTAAGTTCTTTGTATATTTTGGAGATTAAACCTTTGTCTGAGGTATCATTGGCAAATATGTTTTCCCATACAGTTGGTTGTCTTGCTAATTTAATACTGTTTTCTTTAGCCATGCAGAAGCTTTTTATTTTGATGAGATCCCATTTGTTTATTCTTTCCTTTATATTCCTTGCTCTAGGGGAGATATCGGTAAAAATGTTGCTGTGTGGAATATCTGAGATTTTCTTGCCAATGTTCTCCTCTAGGACTTTAATGGTGTCATGGCTTATATTTAAGTCTTTTATCCACCTTGAATTTATTTTGGTGTATGGTGTAAGTTGGTGCTCAAGTTTCATTTTTTTGCACGTAGCTGTCCAGTTCTCCCAACATCATTTGTTGAAGAGGCTATCTTTACTCCATTTTATGTTACTGCCCCCTTTGTCGAATATTAATTGACTGTAGAGGGTTGGGTTGATTTCTGGGCTCTCTGTTCTGTTCCATTGGTCTATGTGCCTGTTTTTATGCCAGTACCAGGCTGTTTTGATTACAGTGGCTTTGTAATACAGTTTGATATCAGGTATTGTGATCCCTCCTACTTTGTTCTTCTTTCTCAAAAGAGCAGCTGCTATTCGGGCTCGTTTATGAGTCCATATAAATTTTTGAAGTGTTTGTTCTATGTCTGTGAAATACGCCATTGGTACTTTAATAGGTATTGCACTGAATCTGTATATTGCTTTGGGTAGTATGGACATTTTGATGATGTTAATTCTTCCAATCCATGAACACGGTATATGTTTCCATTTGTTTGTGTCTTCCCTGATTTCTTTCTTCAGTGCTGTGTAGTTTTCTGCATACAGGTCTTTTACCTCCTTGGTTAGGTTTATTTCCAGATATTTCATTTTTCTTTTTGCTATATCGAATGGGATTTTTTTCCTTGATTTCTGCTTCTGCTGATTCATTGTTTGTATACAAAATGCCTTTGATTTCTGGATATTGACTTTGTATCCTGCTGTTTTGCCAAATTCATTAATTAGTTTGAGCAGTTTTTGGGTAGAGTCTATAGGATTTTCCATGTACACTATCATGTCATCTGCAAACAGTGACAATTTTGTTTCCTCCTTTCCTATTTGGATGCCTTTTATTTCCTTTTCCTGCCTGATCGCTGTGGCCAAAACTTCTAATACTATATTGAATAGTAGTGGTGAAAGTGGACATCCTTGTCTTGTTCCTGATCTTAGTGGAAAAGCTTTTAGTTTTTGTCCATTGAGTATGATATTGGCTGTAGGTCTCTCATAAATGGCCTTTATTATATTGAGTAATGCTCCCTCTGTTCCCACTTTGCTGAGTGTTTTTATCATAAATGGGTGTTGTACCTTATCGAAAGCTTTTTCTGCGTCTATTGATATGATCATGTGGTTTTTGTCTTTGGTTTTGTTTATGTGATGAATTACATTTACTGTTTTGCGAATGTTGAACCATCCTTGCATCCCTGGGATGAATCCCACTTGGTCATGGTGTATAATCTTTTGGATATATTGTTGGATGCGATTTGCTAATATTTTGTTGAGGATTTTAGCGTCTATGTTCATCAGCGATATTGGCCTGAAGTTTTCTTTCTTTGTTGTATCTCTATCTGGTTTTGGAATTAGGATGATGCTGGCTTCATAAAAGGAGTTAGGGAGTTTTCCATCCTTTTGGATTTTTTGGAATAGTCTGTGAAGAATGGGGGTTAGCTCTTCCTTAAATGCTTTGTAGAATTCTCCTGTGAATCCATCTGGTCCAGGGCTTTTGTGTGATGGGAGTTTTTTGATTACTGCTTCAATTTCTTTTGCTGTTATTGGTCTATTCAGCTGTTCTGCTTCTTTTTCATTGAGTTTTGGGAGATTATATTTTTCTAGAAATGTGTCCATTTCCCCTAGGTTCTCAAATTTCTTGGCATACAGTTCTTCATAGTAATTTCTTACAATCCTCTCTATTTCTGTGGTATCAGTTGTAATCTCTCCTCTTTCATTTCTGATTGTGTTTATTTGTGTCCGTTCCCTTCTTTTCTTGATGAGCCTACTTAAAGGCTTGTCTATTTTGTTTATTTTTTCAAAGAACCAACTCCTGGATTCATTGATCTTTAGAATTGTACTTTTAGTCTCTATGTCATTTAGTTCTGCTCTGATCTTAGTTATTTCCTTCCTTCTACTTGCTTTGGGCTGTTTTTGTTGTTGTTCCTCGAGTTCTTGCAGGCGTAGAGTAAGGTCATTTGTTTGAAATGCTTCTGTTTTCTTTAGGTAGGCCTGTATTGCTATAAACTTCCCTCTCAGGACTGCCTTGGCTGTATCCCATAAGTTTTGGGTTGTTGTAAGATCATTTTCATTTGTTTCCAGAAACTTTTTGATTTCTTCCCTAATTTCATTCTTGACCCATTCATTGTTTAATAGCATACCGTTCAGTCTCCATGATTTTGGGTGTTTTGGGTTTCTCCTTTGGGGTTGGTTTCCAGTTTCAGTCCCTTATGGTCAGAGAAAATGCTTGGTATGATTTCAATATTCTTGAATTTGTTGAGGCTTGTTTTGTGCCCTATCATGTGGTCTATCTTTGAGAATGTTCCATGTGCATTTGAAAAGAATGTGTATTTAGCTTCTTTGGGGTGAAGAGCTCTGTATATATCAGTTAGGTCCATTTCATCAAGGGGTGTTGTTTAATGCCGCAATGTCTTTGTTGATATTTTGTTTGGAAGATCTGTCCATTTTTGATAGTGGGGTGTTAAAATCCCCCACTATAATTGTGTTGCTGTCTATATCTTTCTTGAATTCCTCTAAGATTTTCCTTATATATTTTGGTGCTCCTACGTTGAGTGCATATATATTTATGATGTTAATGTCTTCTTGGTGGATTCTTCCCTTGAGAATTATGAAGTGACCTTCTGGGTCACTCTTTATGGCTCTTTTTTTGAAGTCTATTTTGTCTGATATGAGAATTGCTACCCCAGCTTTTTTTCTTGTCCATTTGCTTGGAAAATTTGTTTCCAGCCTTTCACTTTTAGTCTGTGATGGTCTTTTGTCCTGAGGTGGGTCTCTTGTAGGCAGCATATGTGTGGGTCATACTTTCTTATCCATGGAGCTATTCTGTGTCTTTTGATTGGAGCATTTAATCCATTTACATTTAAGGTTATTATTGATAGGTACGTATTCATTGCCATTTTTGTCCCTGTGCTCCTCTCTGTCTGTCTCTTTTCCTTCCTTTCCTTAAAGCAGACCTTTTAGTATTTCTTGTAGAGCTGGCTTGGTGGCAGCAAATTCTTTTAGACTTCTTTTGTCTCGGAAGCTCTTTATTTGGCCTTCTATCTTGATTGAGAGCCTTGCTGGGTAAAGTAGCCTTGGTTGTAGGCCTCTGGTTCTCACTACTTGGAATATTTCTTGCCAATCTCTTCTTGCTTGGAGTGTTTCCATTGAGAAGTCAGTGCCTAACCTTATTGGGACGCCCTTGTAAGTTTTTTCTTTTTTCTCCCTTGCTGCCTTTAAGATTCTCTCTTTGTCTTGGAAGTTTGCCATTTTAATGATGATGTGTCTTGAAGTGGGCCTCTTTGGGTTCCTCTTGAAGGGGACTCTGTGTGATTCCTGGATTTGTGTGACTTTTTCTTTTGTCAAATTAGGGAAATTTTCTCTCATTACTCTTTCAAATATGTTTTCTATCCCTTGTTCTTCTTCTTCTCCTTCTGGTATTCCTATTATTCGGATATTATTGCATTTCATATTGTCTTGCATTTCTCTTAATCTCTCTTCATTCTTTCTGAGCCTCTTTTCCCTTTCCTGTTCTTTCTGTGAGATGCTTTCTACTTTGTCCTCCAACTCACTAATCCGATCTTCTGTTTCATCCACCCTATTTTTAATGCTTTCCACTGTGTTTTTTAATTCAGAAATTGTATTCTTCATTTCCTCTTGGCCCTTGCTAATAATTTCCATTTCCTTTTTCATGTTGATATAGTTCACAGTGAGATCATTGTAGCTTCCCTGTAGTTTCTGGTAGCTGATTGCGAGCTCTTTGAAATTCCTGATCACCAGTGCTTTGAATTCAGTATCTGATAGTTGACTTGCCTCTGTTTCATCTAACATTCTTTCTGAGGATTCCTCCTTTCCTTTCATTTGGGGATTGTTTCTTTGTCTTCCCATTGTTTGTGAGACTCTTCTTGTTAGCCTCAGCTTCTTAGATTAATCTGTTTTGACACCCTGGGTTTATGGTATGAACTTTTGTGGTGGAATGCCTGTGAATTTCAATGGTGCAGCCTCTTTTGGTTATCCTGTTGTTCTCTGCTTCCACCTACTCAAATATGCAGCAACTTGTGGCTTCTCTCCTACAACAATGTGCAATTTGTCTCTCTGGCTCTACTGTTGGGAGGCCTCTTCTATGGGTCCAGCTCTGGTCTTTTTATATTTTCAAGTTGATTGTGACTCTTGTGGGTAAAAGAAAGAAATGATAAGGAAAGAAATAAGAGGAAGAAAGAAAAAAATGATAGGGGAATGGAAGAAAGAGCAATAAGTTTAGAAAGAAAAGAAAAAGAAATAAAACAGAAAATCCGGGAAAAGAGGACAAAAGTATGGAAAGATGAAACAGTAATAAAGTTTAAAAGAAATAACAGATTACTTTAAAAAAGCAAAAAGATAAAGAAAAGGAATGGAGAAGGAAGAAAGGTAAATTAAAAAAAAAAAGAAAGAAAGAATAAAAATAAAATAAAGTAAAAAAACAAAAAACAAAAAACGCACAAAAATGATCTCTCAAAAACAACCTCAGAAAAAGGAATGTCACTTGTTGGCTTCAAACTAGCCGAACCGGTTTTTCTGGTTGCAGTTGGCTGAGGGTCGATTGTTGTGATTTTTTCAGCCAGCCCCTCTCAAGATCCAGACACTTGGCGCCTCTCCCCCAGCTCCCTACAATGGGGAACTAGGACTTTCTCGCAGCGCTCCCCTCCCAGGGTTACTGCCATAGTCTGGTTTGCTGTGTTTGCAGGCACCTGCACTGGCCTAGTTGCCTGGTTCCCTCGGGATTGAGCACAGGCCTGCCCCCATTCAGTTGGGAGGCCCCAGACCCTCTGCCCAGTCCTGGGCTCGCTGCCAAGCTGGGTGTGAAGCAGACCAGGCTGCAGTGTCTACTGGATTCAGAGCCCCAGGCTGCACCTCTGAGTTCTCCTGGGCTGGCAACCACAGAGTCTTTGGTTGGGGCCCTTTGTCCTCTGCACCCTCTCTGTAAACTCTATCAAACAAGTCTCTCCTGGCCCCCCACCTTGCTTGGCCAGAAAGGGACGGGGTTGAGGGTCTCAGCTCTTTTCCCAGGACCCCTCAGCGTCCCGGACTTCCAGATAGTCTGAGGGGGGTAGACTGGAAGCCAGGAGCCGATCTGAGGACTGGGCGCAGACCTAGAAACTCTGTGTGCTCATCATGGCACGCTGCGTGGTGTGTATCCCTTCTGTTCCTGTGTTTGTCTGGGTCCCCTGGCCAACCTCTGGCAAAAAAAACAAAAAACAAAAAACAAAAAACCCTAGGGATATAGCAGCACCACGCCGGGTGCTGGACCCAGAACTGTGTGCAGGCTGAAATCTCCTCTGCTCCCCTCTGGTTGGGCCACTTGGCAGGTCCCCGGCCCAAAAAATCCTAGGGAGGGAGCTTTCCGGGCGCTGAATGTTGGCCTAGGTGCCCTTAGGCACCCGCCCAGACACAGTGCGTGTGGAGCGACTAGATCCCCAAATTGCGCGCAGGCTGAAGTTTCTTCCACACCTCTTTGCCTGGGCCACTCGGCCTGCCCGGCAGAAGAATCCCAGGGAGGGAGCCCTCCGGGCGCTGAAGGCTGTCCCAGGAGCCATTGGGCTCTCGCCACAGGGCGCTGGTTCCCCTACCCTGCACCGGCTGTTTCTCCCTGCTCCGTCTCAGAGACTACTGTACCGCTGCTGTCTCTGTTCCTCTGTGACCGATGAGGTTTCTGGTCTCTTATTTTCATATATGCTTGGCAACTGCTGGCTTGCTGGCCTCACCTCCTCTGATCGGATAGATTTCTGTCTCTTTTGTACTAGGAACTGGTATCTACTCCGTCCTAGTCCACCGCCATCTTGAAAACCCTATTTTATTTTATTTTTTTAAGATAATCTTTATGAGTCGATTTGAGTCCAAACTGGTGACATATGACTAGGGAGCAAAATCTCAAATGCTGTCAGCAGTTACATTTTTAATGTTTTGGGGAAAATCTATACTGTTTTCCATAGTGGCTGCCCCAGTCTGCATTCCTACGAACAATGCACACAGGCTCCCTTTTCTCTATATCCTTGCCAACATTTCTTTGTAGATTTATTTTTTAACTATATTTTATTGATTATGCCTTTACAGTTGTTCTATTTCTCCCCTTCATTCCCCTCCACCCTGCACACCCCCCACTATCCCCCCCTTTAGTTTATGACCACGTGTCTCAAGTTCTTTAGATTCTATATTTCCCATACTATTCTTGCCCTCCGCCTATCTATTTTCTGCCTACCATCTACGCTACTTATTTTCTGTACCTTCTCCCCCCTTCTCCTTCTCCCCCTCCCCTGTTGCTAACCCTCCATGTGATCTTCTTTTCTATGGTTCTGCTCCTGATCTAGCTGTCCTCTCAGTTTGCTTTTGTTTTAGGTGTGGTTGTTAATAACTGTGAGTTTGCTGTCCTTTCACTGTTCATCTTTTTTATCTTCTTTTTTCTTAGATAAGTCCCTTTAACATTTCATATAATAAGGGCTTGGTGATGATGAACTCCTTGAATTTGATCTTATCTGAGAAGCACTTTATCTGCCCTTCCATTCTAAATGAAAGCTTTGCTGGATAGAGCAATCTTGGTTGTAGGCCTTTGGATTTCATGACTTGGAATACTTCTTTCCAGCCCCTTCTTGCCTGTAAGGTCTCTTTTGAGAAATCAGCTGATAGTCTAATGGGAACTCTTTTGTCGGTGACTGTCCCCTTATCTCTTGCTGCTTCTAGGATTCTCTCCTTCATTTTAATCTTGGCTAATATGATGATGATGTGCCTTGATGTGTTCCTTCTTGGGTCCAACTTCTTTGGGACTCTCCGACCTTCCTGGATTTCCTTGAAGTCTATTGCCTTTGCCAGATTGGGGAAGTTCTCCTTTATTATTTGTTCAAATAAGTTTTCCACTTGTTCCTCTTCCCCTCCTGGTACACCTATAATTTGGATGTTGGAGCATTTAAAGGTCTCCTTAAGGTTCCCAAGCCTCTCCTCATTTTTTTGAATTCTTGTTTCTTCATTCTTTTCTGTTTGGTCATTTTTTCTTCCTTCTGGTCCACTCATTTGATTTGAGTCCCAGTTTCCTTTCCATTACTATTGGTTTGCTGTGCATTTATTTTTCCTTCATTTC
Organism: Artibeus jamaicensis; assembly: GCF_021234435.1. Lineage (NCBI taxonomy): Eukaryota > Metazoa > Chordata > Mammalia > Chiroptera > Phyllostomidae > Artibeus > Artibeus jamaicensis. The sequence continues at coordinate 5,548 of NW_026521612.1, read as the reverse complement.
AATTAGTTTAGCCTTCATATGTTCCTCTAATTTGTGACTAAAATCAACCAGTTCTGTGAGCATCCTGATCACCAGTGTTTTGAACTGTGCATCTGAAAGTTTAGCTATTTCTTTGTCTTTTAGATATATTGGCTCTGGGGCTCTGAGTTGTTCTCGAGCCATGTTTTGATCTGTTTGTGCCTGTTACATATGAGGAGCAGAGTCTTAGGTGTTCACCAGGGCGGGGCTACCCAGGTCACTGGTTTGTGATGCTGTATGTGGGGGCGTGGTCAGAGAGGGGCCACCCAGGTCACTGATTTGTGGCCCTGTATGTGGGGGTGGAATCAGAGAAGGATAATAGCGATCCCCTCTGCTGCTTCCCACCACTGGGGCCTGTGCGGTGCCTCTTACTGCTCACTCCTTCACCGGTTTATCTGTGGGCAAATGTGTGACCATGTGACCATGGTCAGCCCTCAGTGGGTCTGCTGCCCTGAGCCCTCTGTGGGTCTGCTGCCCTGCGCCCTCAGTGGGTCTGCCTGCCACTCCACACCTGGGATCCGCCCATGCTGCCAGCACACTTTGGTCTTGCGCCCCGGTCGGTCCAGTGGATCTTTCCTGTCCGACCCGCTCTGCTGCTGTCTCTGCCCCTCTTACTAGTTTGGCTGAAGGGTTCGTTGTTATACTTCCATATAGTTCAATTTTCTGTGGTTTGGCTGCGTTTTTGTTGCTAAAACTTTGTTGTTTTTAAACTTGGTTGTGGGAGAAGGCACAGTGTGTCCACCTATGCCATCTTGGTGGAAGTCCCTTAAGATGAAGAATTCTTAAAAAGTAGAGATATGAAGTCTAATTGCTTGTTTGGGAAATCAGTCTTAGTTTCCTGACATCATACTAAAGAACCTAGAACATTGACCACAGGCCTTTAAGCTGATCTAGGACACACACTCAATTTCCACTAGAACAATCAGGAGACACTTGGCACATGGTCACCAGTGAGACTGCCATCTGCAGAGAGTCTTTTGTCTCTAAGGAAAAAAGAGCATGAGTCAGTATAGACTGTTTTGTCTCAGTTTCTGCCAATACCCAAACAATTTACCTGCTAATCTCCCACCTAGTTAATAAAAGGTAGGACCCCTACCACTTCCCTTTTTGATTGGTGTCATGATGATCATTCAGAGAGATCAGTATCAGTGTATACAAGCATAAACTCCTAATTTCTCTGCATTCATATCTTCATTTATAATATGGTAGGTAATGACACCCATTTTGTTTTGCCTCAGGATTATAAAGATTAAAAGAACCTGTATAAACTCCAAAGCACACTAAGTTTTAAGTCTCCAATCCAATAAATAGTTCATATATATTGTGGGCCTGCCTTGGGCCCAAAAGAATGTTAAAGTAAACAATAGTAAGAAAGAACAAAGCTGTTAAGGCCCTTTGAATAACAGGAGTTGCTTTATAAAAATGTACACTTCCATGTTAAGTTACTTTGATTTATTGCCTTGGTCCTAGTGTGCTCCTATTTCATTGCCCCAGTATGGCATGATTGGAACAGAGCAGCTGTGTAAAAAAAAAAAATCAAAGGTTTGTGATATAAGATCTCATGGGATCAATACACTTTCAAAGAAATGTCGATATATTTCAAATTTGACTTTAACAGGTTGAATTTTGATCACAAGTAAGAATATCAACAACTATAGAAATATACAGGACCATTGAAACTGGCTGCCTTCTGTAACTATGAAATACAATGAATGAATTTTACTACTGTAATAGTTCTCAAGAGAGAAATTGCCCATCTAACTCAACTAATTCAAATCTTCTGTTTATTTAAGATGTGCATAGAAATCTTTAGGAAAGAAATAAACCATTAAAATTCACTTTAAGGTTCCAAGTCATTAATAGTGAAATGATGAATACAATATGTCCACTGAGACTTATAATAAGTCATGACACCATAAAAGTCCTCGAGGAGAACATAGACAGGAAAATCTCAGATATTCCACACAGCAATATTTTTACTGATATGTCCCCTAGAGCAAGGGACATGAAGGAAAGAATAAACAAATGGGACTTCATCAATTCAAAAGCTTCTGCACAGCTAAAGAAAACAGCATTAAAATGAAAAGAAAACCCACTGCATGGGAAAATATATTTTCCAATGATACCTCAGACAAGGGTTTGATCTCCAAAATATATGAAGAACTCACACAATCCCACTCCAGGAAGACAAACAGACCGATAAAATAATGTGCAAAGGACTTGAACAGACACTTCTCCAAGGAAGACATACAGAGGGTCCAGAGACAAATGAAAGGATATTGAGCATCACTAGCCATCAGAGAGATGCAAATTAAAACCACAGTGAGATATACTTCACACAAGTGAGAATGGCCATCATAAACAAATCAACAAACAACAAGTGTTGGAGAGCATGTGGAGAAAAGGGAAACCTAGAGCACTGATGATGGGAATGCAGACTGGTGCAGCCACTGTGGAAAACAGTATGGAATTTCTTCAGAAAACTAAAAGCAGAACTTCCTTTGACCCAGCAATACCACTGCTGGGATTATATCCTAAGAATCTTGAAACACAAATTCAAAAAAACCTGCACACCCCAATGTTCATAGCAGCAGAATTTATAATAGCCCAGTGCTGGAAGCAACCTAAGTGCCCCTCAGTAAATGACTGGATAAAAAAAAACTATGGTACATTTATACAATTGTAGTACTATGCAGCAGAAAGAAAAAGGGAGCTCCTACCCTTTGGGACAATATAGATGGATGTGGAGAGCATTATGCTAAGTGAAATAAGCCAGGCAGTGAAAAACAAATACTATATGATCTCACCTATAAGTGGAACCTAATCAACAAAACAAACAAGCAAGCAAAATATAACCACAGACATTGAAATTAAGAACAAAGTGACAGTAACTAGAGGAGAGGTGGGAGGGGATAATGGGGGGAGGGTGAAGGGTTTTCAGAAACAAGTATAAAAGAAATGGACAATAGCAAAGGGGGTTAGGATTAAGGGTGGGAAGTGGGGATGGTTGGGGTGGAGGGGAGTTGTGGGGGCAAAATAGAGACAACTGTACTTGAACAATAAAAAATGTGGAAGAAAAAGTAATTATATGATGATATAAACTAGAAAATTATTTTAGAATGTCGTAGAATTATAAATGCAGAAATGAAGTTCAGAATCTACTTCTAGTCAACTAAAACTGATGATAATTAATTATGTCTACTAAAAGTAACATTAATATTCATATTGTTGTATCTACATAATAAAATAATATTTTTATGATAACTAAAATAAAAGTCATTCTGTAGCCCAGGTACTTTACTAGAAAGAATGGGGGGATAAGACACCTGAAAATAGCCCTCTTGGGTTAGACCAAACTTCAGTGACATGACTCAAAAATTCATCCAAGTACAAGGACTTAAATTTAATTGGATTAGACAGTGACAACAATTTATGACCTTGGATATTGTTTAAAACAATAAAAGAATCACCCGGAAGTTGATGGATGCTAACAGCTGGGTGCTATTAGGAAAAGAGACAGAGACAGACTCCTAAAAGCATTGGCATCACAGGTTGACTGCACATATACCCAACAATGAACCCTCTGAGGAGTGATATTAGAAACTTTGCACTTTGGGGGGGATAGCCTTTACCAAAATAGTCCAGCCAGTCACTAAACAAATAAATAAGCAATAGAAACAGAAACCCCTGAATGGAAGGATGAGCATATAGAATTGCAACAAGGTGTATATTCTCATTTTATACCTTGTAGCAATTCTATATGCTCATTTTTTAAAAAATGAGAATTGCAAAGAAACAGGAAAGTATAACAAATACATAGGAAAAAAAGTCAGACAACACAAAGTGTCTACCAGAAACCTCAGGTATTGAATTTAAAAGACAGACAAGAAAACAGCTAGTATAAATATGTCCAATAACTGAATAAAATCATACATAAAAAAGAAAAGTACGATGACCAATTCTCAAATAGTGAATATTAATAGATGGAGAAAATGATAAAAAGAAAACACAAATTTTGAGTTTGAAAGTAAAATAATTACAATGAAATATTTTGCTAAGTTTCAACAGCAGCTTTGAAGTGGCAGAAGAAAGAATTAGTGAATTTGAAGACATATTGATACAGAGTATATAATCTGGAAAAAGAGGAAAATTAAGAAAATGGACAGGGTTTCAAGATGGCGGTGGACTAGGACGGAGTAGATACCAGTTTCTAGTACAAAAGAGACAGAAACCTATCCGATCGGAGGAGGTGAGGCCAGCAAGCCAGCAGTTGCCAAGCATATATGAAAATAAGAGACCGGAAACCTCATCGGTCATGGAGGAACCAGACGGTAGGGAGACAGCAGCGGTACAGTAGTCTCTGGGACGGAGCAGGGAGAAACAGCCGGTGCAGGGTAGGGGAACCAGCGCCCTGCGGCGAGAGCCCAAAGGCTCCTGGGACAGCCTTCAGCGCCCAGACGGCTCCCTCCCTGGGGTTTTTGGGCCGGGGACCTGCCAAGTGGCCCAACCAGAGGGGAGCAGAGGTGATTTCAGTCTGTGCATAGCTTGGAGGTTCAGCGCCTGGTGGGAACTGTGTCTGGGAGAGTGCCTAAAGGCGCCTGGGACAGCATTCAGCGCCCGGTCGGCTCCCTCCTGGATTGTTCTGCAGGCAGGCCGAGTGGCCCAGGCAAAGAGGTGTGGAAGAAATTTCAGCCTGCACGCAAGTTGGGGATCTAGTCGCTCCACACGCACTGTGTCTGGGCAAGTGCCTGAGGGCACCTAGGCCAACGTTCAGTGCCCAGAAAGCTCCCTCCCTAGGATTTTTGGGCCCGGACCGGCCAAGAGACCCAACCAGAGGGGAGCAGAGGAGATTTCAGCCTGCAGACAGTTCTGGGTCCAGCACCCGGCGTGGTGCTGCTATATCCCTAGGGTTTTTTTTTTTTTGCCAGAGGTTGGCCAGGGGACCCAGACAAACACAGGAGCAGAAGGGATACACACCACGCAGCGTGACATGATGAGCACACAGAGTTTCTAGGTCTGCGCCCAGTCCTCAGATCGGCTCCTGGCTTCCAGTCTACCCCCCTCAGACTATCTGGAAGCCCGGGACGCTGAGGGGTCCTGGGAAAAAAGCTGAGACCCTCAACCCCGAACCTTTCTGGCCAAGCAAGGTGGGGGGCCAGGAGAGACTTGTTTGATAGAGTTTACAGAGAGGGTGCAGAGGACAAAGGGCCCCAACCAAAGACTCTGTGGTTGCCAGCCCAGGAGAACTCAGAGGTGCAGCCTGGGGCTCTGAATCCAGTAGACACTGCAGCCTGGTCTGCTTCACACCCAGCTTGGCAGCGAGCCCAGGACTGGGCAGAGGGTCTGGGGCCTCCCAACTGAACGGGGGCAGGCCTGTGCTCAATCCCGAGGGAACCAGGCAACTAGGCCGGTGCAGGCGCCTGCAAACACAGCAAACCAGACTATGGCAGTAACGCCTGGGAGGGGAGCGCTGTGAGAAAGTCCTAGCTCCCCATTGTAGGGAGCTGGGGGAGAGGCGCCAAGTGTCTGG
>NW_026521611.1:0-4979 GCF_021234435.1 Artibeus jamaicensis | reverse complement strand
TCGCAAAAGCCTCTGGACCAGATGGGTTCAGGAGAATTCACAAAGCATTTAAGGAAGAGCTAACCCCTATTCTCCACAGACTATTTCAAAAAATCCAGAACGATGGAAAACTCCCAAATTCTTTTTATGAAGCCAGCATCATCCTAATTCCAAAACCAGATAGAGAAACAACAAAGAAAGAAAACTTCACGCCAGTATCGCTGATGAACATAGACGCTAAAATCCTCAAAAAAAATATTGCCAAATCACATCCAACAATATAACAAAAAGATCATACATCATGACCAAGTGGGATTCATCCTAAGGATGCAAGGATGGTTCAATATTTACGAATCAGTAAATGTAATACATCACATAAACAAAAGCAAAGACTAAAACCACATGATCATATCAATAGACTCGGAAAAAGATTTTGATAAGGTAGAGCACACATTTATGATAAAAACACTAAGTAAAGTGGGAATAGAGGGCATTCCTCATTGTACAAAGGCTGGCATAGTGAGACCTACAGCCAACACATACTCAATGGGCAAAAAATAAAAGCTTTTCCACTAAGATCAGGAATAAGACAAGGATGTCCACTAATACTTCGTCCTATAGTTTTGGGTTTTAGCCAAGTGATCAGGCAAGAAAAGGAAATAAAAGGCATCCAAATAGGAAAGGAGGAAACAAAACTGTCACGGTTTGCAGGATGACATGATAGTGTACATGGAAAATCCTATAGACTCTACCCAAAACTGCTCGAACTAATTAATGAATTTGGAAAAACAGCTGGGTTACAAAGTCAATATCTAAATCAAAGGCATTTTGTATACCAACAGTGAATCAGCAGAAGCAGAAATAAAGAAAAATCCTATCTTGCCATAGCAAAAGAAAATAAAATATCTGGGAACAAACCTAACTAAGGAGGTAAAAAACCTGTATGCAGAAAACTACACAGCCCTGGGAAGAAAGAAATCAAGGAAGACACAAACAAATGAAACATACCTTGTTCATGGATTGGAAGAATTAACATCATCAAAAAATGTCCATACTACCCAACCAATACACAGATTCAATGCAATACCTATTAAAGTACCACAATGTACACCATAGACATAGAACAAACACTTCAAAATTTACATGGAAATAATAAACGAGCCTGAATAGGAGCTGCTATTTTGAGAAAGAAGAACAAAGTAGAAGGGATCACAATACCTGATATCAAACTGTATTACAAGGCCACTGTAATCAAAACAGCCTGGTACTGGCATAAAAACAGGCACATACACCAATGAAATGGAACAGAGAGCCCAGAAATCAACCCAACTCTCTACAGTCAATTAATATTCGACAAAGGGGCAGTAACATAAAATGGAGTAAAAATAGCCTCTTCAACAAATGGTGTTGGGAGAACTGGACAGCTACATGCAAAAAAATGAAACTTGAGCACAAACTTACACCATACACCAAAATAAATTCAAAGTGGATAAAAGACTTAAATATAGGCCTTGAAACCATTAAAGTCCTAGAGGAAAACATTGGCAGGAAAATCTCAGATAGTTCACACAGCAACATTTTTACTGATATGTCCCCTAGAGCAAGGAATATAAAGGAAAGAATAAACAAATGGAATCTCATCAAATAAAAGTTTCTGCATGGCTAAAGAAAACAGTATTAAAGACAGCTAACTGTATGGGAAAATATATGTGCCAATGAATTTTGGGACAGTTTTAATTCCAAAATATACAAAAGAACTTACACGACTCCACCTTCTAAGAAGACAAACCAACCCAATTAAAAAATGGGAAAAGGCCTTGAACAAACACTTCTCCAAGGAGGCCATAAGAAGATTCAGACACATGAGGAGATGCTCAATACATCGCTCTATCAGAGATGCAAATTAAAACCACAATGAGATACCACTTACACCAAAGGATGAAACAGACAAAGCAACAAACAACAAAATGTTGGAGATGGGGAAAAGGGGTCCCTAGTTCACTGTTGGTGGGATTGCAGACTGGTACAAACCATTATGGAAAACAGTATGGAATTTTCTCAGAAAATAAAAATGGACCTGCCTTTTGACCCAGCAATCCCACTGCTAATTATATCCTAAGAACCCAAAACATCAATTTCATAGAACCCATGCACCACAATGTTCAGAGCACACACACACAGCCAAGAGTTGGCTACCTAGGAGCCCATCAGTAAATGAATGGATCAAAAATTGTAAGCACAGTGACAGTTTTGTTTCCTCCTTTTCCTATTTGGATGCCTTTTATTTCCTTTTTCTTGCCTGATCGCTTTACAAACTTCCAATACTATATTGAATAGAAGTGTGAAAGTGGGACAACCTTGTCTTGTTCCTGATCTTAGTGGGAAAAGCTTTTAGTTTTTTTTCCCTGCTGAGTATGATATTGGCTGTAGGTCTCATATATGGCCTTATTATTTTGAGAAAAATGCTCAATACTACCCAAAGCAATATACAGATTCAATGCAATACCTATTAAAGTACCAATGGCATATTTACAGACATAGAACAAACAATACTTATATGGAACTATAAACGAGCTCAAATAGCAGCTGCTCTTTTGAGAAAGAAGAACAAAGTAGGGGGACTGGGCAATACCCATATCAAACTGTATTACAAGGCCACTGTAATCAAAACAGCCTGGTACTGGCATAAAAACAGGCACATAGACCAATGGAACAGAACAGAGAGCTCAGAAATCAAACCCAACTCTCTACAGTCAATTAATATTCGGCTAAAGGGGGCAGTAACATAAAATGGAGTAAGATAGCCTCTTCAACAAATGGTGTTGGGAGAACTGGACAGCTACATGCAAAAACAAACTTGGAGTACAGACTTACACTATACACCAAAATAAATTCTAGATAAAAGACTTAAATGTAAGTCATAACACCATTAAAGTCCTAGAGGAGAACATTGGCAAGAAACTTAGATACACGAAAGCAACTTTACTGATATGTCCCCTAGAGCAAGGAATGTAAAAGGAAAGAATAAACAAATGGGATCTCATCAAAATAAAAAGCTTCTGCATGGCTAAAGAAAACAGTATTAAATTAGCAAGACAACTAACTGTGGCTGGGAAACATATTTGGCAGATAAATTTCAGACAAAGGTTTAATCTCTAAAATATAAAGAACTTACATGACTCCACTCTTAAGAAGACACCAACCCAATTAGAAAATGGGAAAAGGACTTGAACAAACACTTCTCCAAGGAGGACACAAGGAACATTCAGAGACACATGAAGAGATGCTCAATATCATTAGCTATCAGAGAGATGCAAATTAAAACCACAATGAGATACCACTTTACACCAGTCAGGATGGCTATCATAAACAAAGCAACAAACAACAAATGCTGGAGGGGGTGTGGGGAAAACGGGGTCCTTAGTTCACTGTTGGTGGGAGGCAGACTGGTACAACCAATATGGAAAATAAGTAATTTTTCAGAAAAAAAAAGACTCGCTTTTTGACCCAGCAATTCCACTGTTAGGATTATATCTCAAGAATCCTAAAACATCAATATCAAAGAACCTATGCACCACAATGTTCACAGCACAATTTACAATAGCCAAGAGTTGGAAGCAAACTTCAGGTGCCCATCAGTAAATGAATATCCAAAATTGTGGTACATATACACAATAATTCTATGCTGAAGAGAGAAAGAAGGAGCTACTACCCTTTGCAACAACATGGATGGAACTGGAAAGCATTATGCTGAGTGAAATGAAGCCAGGTGCTGAAAGACAAATACCGTAAGATCTACACAGGGAAGCTAAACAACAAATGTTACAAGCAGAAAAAAAAACCAAAAAACAAAGACACTGAAACAGAGAACAGTGGGATCGTGACCAGAGGGGGAGAAGGAAGGGAAGTTAAGGGGAAAAAGGGGGAGGGATTTGGAGGAATGTGTAGGAAGGACACAGGGACGAGAACTAAGTGGGGGGGGAGGAAAGGGAGGGAGGTGGGGAGCAAGGTGGAGATGGGAAAAATAGACAAAAAACTGTACAAGGAAAAATAACTAAATAAAAATTAAAAATTGTGGCACATATACACAATGGAATTCTAAGGCAGAGAGAAAGAAAGAACTACTACCCTTTGCAACAACATGGATGGAACTGGAAAGTATTATGCTGAATGAAATAAGCCAGGGGGTGAAAGACAAATACCATATGATCTCTCACCTAACAGAAGCTAAACAACAAACAGACAATCAAGAAAAAATAAAATAAATACACCATAGAGAGTTAGGGACAGCGACCAGAAGAAGAGGGGAGGAATTTAAGGGAAAAAGGGGAGGGATTTAGATGAACAATATAAAGGACACAGGGACAATAACTAAGGGGATAGAAATTGGAGTGTGGTGGGGCAAGCATGGGGAGGGGTGGGCTGGAATGGGAGAAATAAACAGAAACCTGCTTAAAATAACTAAATAAAAAATTTTTAAATTGTTTTCTTAAAAGTGTTAAACAAACTCTTGTAATTTTATTTAACTGTTGATTTATTCACCAAATTTTTTGGCAGTTCAAGGTGAATCAGTTCAACATCTGTCTCACCTGCCACATATGTGAACTAAGACTTCTCCAACTGTTTATTTTGCACAAATATCCATGCCAAGCCAGAAAAGCTGAAACTAACAAACACTAACAGTGAATAATCTCATCATCCAGAAAGATGATAAGGGAAACAGATTCACTGTAAAGACTATACAAACAGCATTGTTAGCCATATTGTGAAGCCAGAGAGTGGTAAACTGCCTGCTCTCTGAAAATGTAAATGAATGTGTCACACTAATATTAGCCTAATTTTCATATAAGCCACACTCAGATTTGCCAAGCCACATATATCGGGATATTTAACAATACTCTACATACCTCCTTTCCTTCATTTAAGTCTGTGGTATAAAGCCTTGATTCCACCTCCTCATTACCACCCCCCCTCAGTAAAGTGTCAAACAGCATTGCCTG
>NW_026521610.1:0-663 GCF_021234435.1 Artibeus jamaicensis | reverse complement strand
AGTCAATGCACGCTCTCGGAGACGAAGATAGGTTTCAAAGATCTCTAATTTTATTGATTACAAAATAATAGTCTAATTATAAATTTGGTGGCCAAGCTTTACCTGCGCAGGGGCGAACTTCCCCAGATGTGAACGGAGTCACATTAGCTTTTAAAGCTACAGATGGAAGTCGCGCGTGGCTCACAGACTACGGGGTTCTTATAGGGCAGAGCAAGCGAATGCGGGGTTACAAAAGCAGATGTGGCAGTTAGCTATTAGCCAGGTTGCTAAGTTAAAAAAATGGCGAAAGTCTCTAATTGGTGGTTGGGAGCTGGTGGTCTTATCTGGCGGGCCTTGGTCAGTTACCTTATTTGGCTAGGAATTTTAACCCAGCCGTTCCCTGACATTTATTTATTACCCAGTCTCAGGAACTGCAGATGCCTAACGGCTGTTTGTATGTTTCTACTACTAATGGCTATTACAATTTCAGTACAACTTTGATGTATTTCTTCTGCGCTTGAGTTCTCAGGAATAAGCTGCTGTGTGAGGTGTGCTTTCACCAAGTCTGTGTGCAGTGTTTACCATGACGGGCCAATGTACTATTCACAGAAGAAGTGGACACAGATGGTGTCTTAGGTAATGTACCCTGTACTGATGCCTTCATCTGAAGCATCTTTGTGAAAT
>NW_026521609.1:0-7528 GCF_021234435.1 Artibeus jamaicensis | reverse complement strand
GTTTGCATTTATTTCATTAGGACAACAAGATAAATTAGCTTAAGTGTGTTGTTTGATCTGTTGGCTTCATTCATTTCATCATAGGAAGTATAAGCATTTGACAAATGACACCCATTCAGTGATTCTCATTGGCAAGCCACTCAAACCATGGCCTTCAGGAAAAATTCTAAGGGAGTGGTGTTTCAGTAGACCAAATATGATGTGCTCTCTCCTTTATTACTAAAACTCAGGAATGATGCCGGTCACAACATTTCAGGAGAAGTGACAGACACTACTGTCACTCCCTGAGGTTCCACAGGGCAAAGAAAGTCTGGGGGGGGGGTCACTGCAGTCCTGGACCCTCCACTGTCTGTGTGTGTGTCATGAAGAAAGACCTGGTAGGGTGGGGGTGGGGCAGGGAGAGAGAGGATGTCTCGGTCAAGGCTGTGAAAATAGTCAATGTTAGTTATTTTCAACAAGTATCTCAACACAGGAGGGATGCAGGAAAACCAGGGTCTGTGCCACATGAAGGGCCCAGTGAGTACGAGCTTGTTTCCTCCATGTAGATTGATCCAGGGGCTCAGAGCCTCAAGAAAGAATCCCAGTTCCCAGCTCCCCTGGAACACCCTTGATGAATTGTGGGGTAAATACATAATAATGACTTTAAAACACCTGTCTGGAGGCACCAGAAGTAACCAAACACAGACCAACACTCTAGGGGACTTGGCCCTTAGTCAGGATCCTCTGGTCAAGATAAGGGGCCACACCATAGCCACACTGATGGGGTTTCCCCACCACAGCACATGAGGTCCTGGTGACCCAGGAACAGCCTTCAGGCAGAAATTCACAGTGACTAGAGGGAAGATGGGCAGCATCTGGAGGCTGCCAGAGCAAGCAGAAGTTGATAGGGAAGCCCGCCAATAGAATAGAGCCACAGAAGGGGTGGGGCTTTAGAAATTCTGCTTATTAAAATTAAACTTCTGCATATTAAAATTCTGTATTACCTTTGTTGATTTGCGATGCTTTCACCATTTCTATTCAACATACTATTGGAAGTCCCAGCCACAGCAATCAGACAAGAAAAAGAAAGAAAAGACATCCAAATTAGAAAGAAGAAAGCAAAACTGTCATTGTTTACAGATGACATGGTAGTGCACATAGAAAATCCTACAGACCCCACCAAAACACTACTCGACCTAATAAGTGAATTTGGCAAAACAGTGGGATACAAAATCAATATTCAGATGTTGAAGGCACCTTTGCACACCAACAATGAAATATCAGAAGCAGAAATCGGGGTGGGGGGTGGGGAAATCCCACCTGATATAGCAACAAGAAAAATAAAGTACTTAGGCATAAACCTAACCAAGGAGGTAAAAGTTTCAACATCAGCTTCCCAAGGATGCTGACTCCGGAGCACCTGGTTCTCCCCAATTCTAGAGAAAAAATAAAAGCTCTGGATCTGCCCGGCACCTAATTGGTTGGAGCATCATCCTGTACACCAGAAGATTTTGGGTTTGGTCCCCAGTGGGCACATAGGGGAGGCAACAGATGGATGCTTTCTCTCTCTCTCTCTCCCCCTAACTTCTGTTCTCTCTAAAATCAATAAACACATCCTCGGGTATGAATTTCAGAAAAAAAAAAAAAAGCTCTGTATCATTAAGTCACAGAGAGGTGATTGCTGAAAAATAAATTCTGTATACATTTCCCCTCCCTGCTGAGAACCCAAGCGTGGCTGCGTTGGGTCAGAAAACCTAACAAACAAAAAACTGAAGGGAGAGGTAAATAATGTCCCTTCATTCTCTGAAAGGAGGGGCACAGACAAAGCAAACAACAGGACTAAGTAGATTAGATTTTAAAATGCTTTCTGCCTCAGTGCTCTAAGGAGTCCCAGTGCCCCATGATGCAACTGGACAGTGTGCATGTCTGGGGGACCATATAGACTTACCACCTTGACTGATCTTCCCGTCCCCTCCCAAACCGATTGTGCCAGGGGGTTGTTCCATTTCAGATCCCTCGTCTCCCATTGTTCACTTTTTTTCACTTCCTTCCTCTGTTGTTGTCCCCTCCGGACTCCCAGGAGCAGTGACGCTGCTCACAGGGAGCACTTGGGGTGAATCTGGCGGTCCAGTTCTACCTGTGCCAGTCTCCATCGTATTCCTCCTCTTCCTCGTCTTTCCTCAGGGCAACCCTCTCCCCACCCCTCCCCACCACCTGCCAACCCTTCCCAAGTGTTTTGCTTCAGAGCAAGAGGGGAAGTAAGATATAAAACACCTGGCCAAATAAAATCATGTCTTAAAGAATTCCCAAATCTATGAAGAATGTTGTAAACTCAGGGGGCAGGGGCATGCAAAATGGTGATACAGATATTTTCAAATCTCTTGAATCTTTCAGATGAGAAATTGAATTGCTATTTGGCACCAGTTCTTCATGGTGGAAGCATGTGCTTCAGAATTCAGGGGCAGACCCTGACAGGGACCTGTCAGCGGCAAAACAATGAGAAATGCCCCCCCCCCCCGCTCCTTCATTCTGATGCAGAGAACACAGCAGAAGAGCCCATAGTGCCAGGTGTAGGACAGAGGATTCAGCACAGCTGCATAGTCCACGTGAGAGTTTATCTTCTACCTGACCTTCCTATGGAAAGGTTTCTACCTCATCCAAGACACCAATAGGACCACAGCCATCTGACATTGGTGTGCTGGGGACAAAGTATTCATTTCGTTACTCATCACTTTGTACCACGTGCCTGGTGTCTATGAGACCCACACAAAATATTTCTTACCCCACCCTTTGTAGAGTTAGTGAACCCTGGCTCAGGGGACACTTCCGCAGCAAGAACAGTCCCAAGTCTCTATTGCTCTTAGAGGAACATTCTGAGCTGCCCCCTCCTGCATCCCTCTGTGCTCTCAGTCAGGTGCCACTGTCCCCTGTCGATCGTGTCCAGAAACTGTAAACCTGCAGTTCAGTTCTCTACCTGGCTCCTCAGTAACAACACAAACAGAGCTTTCTGTAGCCTTTGGCTTTCTCACTGAGATTTTGGAAGTCACAGGGATGGGACCCCCAGATAGCACCAGGCATTACTGCACCAAGCTGATGGTTTTCCTTTTGGAACAGGGAAGGGCTTATCCTACCACCCAGGAGGGAGACACATGTCATAAATTATCCCCTCTCACAAAGGCAAAGCGGTTGTTGTCTTTCAGGATGTGAAACCATTTCTTACTGTTATGTTTACTTTTAAAAAAAGGAACCAGACTGTCCTCTCTCCTTTTTGGCCAGTGGTGATCTAACCTGACCTGCACTGTGGTCCCCTGGTTCATTCCCCAGGCAGACCACCGAAGTTTACTCTGGGAGGGGGACCAGCAGAACCTGCTACTAGAACATGGAAATGTGCTTTGGAGGCTCCTAGAAAAATGACTCGGGTAGGAGTCCCCAGGAGAGAAGGGATAGATTTGCACCACTGTTATCCATATATTGAAGGGATCTTATTTGTAACCAGGAAATTCTCACAGGTCTCAGAAACCATCTTGAAATTTTACCGAAAAGTGAAATTCTTCCCTGTGCTCTTAGAAGAGGTATCAGTGGCTTTTCCTAATGTAAAAAATTTCCAATGTTGCACAGATACAAAAGAACAGAAGAGGTTTATTACAGCATCACTAAGGAAACAATTCAGGGGCTGGGGAGCAGTGTGAGGACGACCCTCCCAGCAGGGAGTCATCAGGGTGCAGAGTGCTGTCAGCGTGGTGCCATCGTTCGGCTTCCCAAGCAAAAGAGAGAACTGGTCATTCAGCAACATGCTTGCATTGAGGCTGGGCGAAGCATTTCTATAAGAACATCTGAATATTCTGAACATTCTTGAACCGGTGTCCTTTGCCCTTTCTGTCATTTCACTTTGCTGAGTTCTGAGCGATCCGTTTTTTTCAAACAGCTCTCCATCCTTCAGGGGGCCGATGGTAATAAGGAACAATTTCAGTACTTCTGTTAGCGTGTAATTCAACAAATGTATGTTCATGAAGAAAGAATTCTATAAGCAAGCATCTCTATCTATAGATGACCTAACCACACGAGTAAAATAATCAGAGAGGTCTTAAAGGCAAAAATAAAAAGTAGAAGCCACACCTAGAGATTATCTGCCAATCAAGAAAGAATCTGGAGGAGAAACAGTTACTAAGGATAAGTAGAGTAGGCTTGGACTCACCAACTCCTGGTCTCCTGCATTCCTTTTCTGAGGGTTTGAGAAAAAGTTCAGAAGACAGGGAGCATCTATACTTTCCCATGAACTTTTACAAATTGAGAATGTGTCCCTCCCAGGTAAAATCAACCGTCAGCAGTGAACTTTCCCACCATCCCCAGTCCTTACAGCCTGAGGAAGAGAAACAGGGAGCTCTGACTTTGGGGGATGAGTAATACAGGGAGGGGACATGCAAAATTCACAGGAAATACACACAGATTTCCACTGAGCTTAATTATTTGAAAAATAATCGTAACACAGGCCGAACAAGCATCAATACCATAACGATGCACGAAAGTATATCATGCTTACTCTCCACTTCCCCCCTGGCATTACGTTGCCTGGAAAGGTAGCAATTTTCCCTTTCTGCCAACGCCCTCTCCATTTCTGCCTTTCTCCTTTCCCGCTCCAGGCTATCCTCCAGGTTTCTGATTTTCTCCTCATACTCCTCTCTTATCTGCTTCTTCTCCCTCTCCAGCTCAGCTCTGCACTGCACTTCTATTGCTCGGATCTGTTCCTGAATCTCCTCCTCCGCCCCTTTGGTACATCTCGTTAGTGTAGAATCCCCCCTCGTTCTCCAGTCACCATCGGCTGGACCAGGTCCAGCAGGCTGTGCCCCTCTGGGCCTCCTGCTCAGCCCCTGTTGCCTTATTATTGAACAAACAGTGGCGATCCTTGAACTCCTTCATCAGATCCTGAATGAATGGTGGGGCTTCCTTGATGTGATCACAGAACTCCACACCATCCAAGTCATCCTTCCGGGTGAATAAGAGAATCGTGTATCTCCTAGCTGTGGGACCAAACATGGTCAGCACCTTCTGCATGGCCTGTTGCTCTTCCTTTGTGTACCGGCCCAGTCGGACCACCAGGAGCAGTGCATGAGGCCCCGGGGACGTCAGGAGGATGCAACGAGCAATCTCCTTTTGAGTGGCAGCATCTGGCACCTCGGTGTCGAAAAAACCAGGTGTGTCCACCACCACAATTTCTCTCCCACTCCACATGCAGCTCCCTTTCTCACAGACCTTGGTGATGGATTTTGCTGCAATGCTGGAATGAAATGCTTTCTTCCCAAGGATGCTGTTCCCTGTGGCGCTTTTTCCAGCTCCGGTCTTACCCACTAAGACTAGTCTCAGTTGTGACTCTCTGGGGTCTTGGTTTCCAAGCCCTGGGACATCAGGAAACAAAGCCACAGTGTTAGGATTGACCTCCAGCATTTCCCCTGCAGGCCTGCACCTGCCAGTGCCTGCTCTCCTCTTATCCCGTGAGTGACCCCTGTACTCACTGGAGCTCTGAGGAAGCCCTGGGCTCCGTGTCCCTGCTACAGGACTCAGAGAACCCCGAGGATGTCTCCAGAGTCCCTTGGGCTGCTCACTTTGATCTTGGCAGCTTAGAGTCCACAGAAGAAGGCACCCAAGTGTGTAAGTGAGAGCTCTGAGCCATTGTAGTAGCTGTCCCTCCCAAGCCAAGGCAGGAAGTGACACAAAAGCTGACTGCGGGACGTCATAGTGGAAGAGCCCCTTACCCCCATGTCATATTCATAAGGGAAGTTTTCTTCCCATGAAGAAACCATGGAAGAGACTTCCGCCAAGATGGAGACGTAGGTGGAACCACCTTGCCTCTGTGCACAACCAAATCTAAGAACAACTATTTTTAACAGCAATAAACGCAACCAAGCCACACAGAAAATCGACAATACGGAGTCCAAAGACAACTAAATGCTCAGCTAAACCAGTAGGAGGAGTGAAGCCAGCAGCGGAGCAGGTTGGCAAGAAAAAATCCCGGGTGGAGCGCTGGGCTGATCGGGGCTGGCTACGGGAGCATACGGGCGAGGCGGGCTGTCTGCAGTCAGTCACGTGCAGATAAACCAGTGAGAGGGAAGCTTGGGCGGGGCAGCAGGCTTGCACAATTCCGATCGGATAAACAGGCCAGATAAACAGGCCCGGGGCGAGTGGTGTGACCGGATGGGCTGGGCTAGCGGAGAGGACCGCCATTGCTCCCTCTCTGACCACGCCCCCACACACAGCGTCACAAACCAGCGACCTGGGTCGCCCCGTCCTGGTAAACAGCTAAGGCTTCACTCCATTTACTTAACGGCACGAATAGACCAAAAATGGCTTTAGGACAACTCAGAGCCCCAGAACCGATCGATCTAAGCGATGAAGAAATATCCAGTCTTTCAGATGCACAGTTCAAAACACTGGTTATCAGGATCCTTACAGAACTGGTTGATTTTAGTCACAAATTAGAGAAACATATGGAAGCTAAACTAATTGAAATGAATGGTAATACAAAGGAAACCAATAGTAATGGAAAGAAAATTGGGACTCAAATCAAGGGAGTGGACCAGAAGGAAGAAAAAAAAGATCAAACAGAAAAGAATGAAGAAATAAGATTTCAGAAAAATGAGGAGAAGCTTAGGAACCTCCAGGACATCTTTAAACATTCCAACATTTGAATTATAGGGGTACCAGAAGGGGAAGAGTCATGAGTGGAAACCTTATTTGAACAGATAATAAAGGAGAACTTCTCTGTTCTGGCAAAGGAAATAGACTTCAGGAAATCCAGGAAGCTCAGAGAGTCCCAAAGTGACCCAAGAAGGAACACACCAAGACACATCATCATTACATTAGCCAAGATTAAAATGAAGGAGAGAATCCTAGAAGCAGCAAGAGATAAGGGACAGTCACCTACAAAGGAGGTTCCCATCAGACTGTCAGCTGATTTCTCAAAGCGACCTTAAGACAAGAAGGGACTGGAAAAGAAGTATTCCAAGTCATGAAATCCAAAGACCTACAACCAAGATTGCTCTACCCAGCAAAGTTTTCATTTTAGAATGGAAGGACAGATAAAATGCTTCTCAGATAAGACCAAACTCAAGGAGTTCATTTCATCACCAAGCCCTTATTATATGAAATGTTAAAGGGACTTACCTAAGAAAAAAGAAGATAAAAAAGATGAACAGTGAAAGGACAGCAAACTCACAGTTAGTAACAACCACACCTAAAACAAAAGCAAACTAAGAGGACAGCTAGAACAGGAAGAACCATAGAAATGAAGATCACATGGAGGACTAGCAACAGGAGAGTGGGAGGAGGAGAAGGGGGGAGAAGGTACAGAAAATAAGTGGCATAGACAGTAGATAGAAAATAGATAGGGGGGAGGGTAAGAATAGTAGGGGGAAATACAGAATCTAAAGAATTTGAGACACGTGTTCATGAACTGAGGGGTGAGGGTGGTGGGGGGGGGGGTGTGCGGGGGGGAGGGGAAATGGGGGGGGGAATAGAACAAATGTAATGGCATAATCAATAAAAAAGTTTAAAA
>NW_026521608.1:0-7965 GCF_021234435.1 Artibeus jamaicensis | reverse complement strand
AGGTCACCGGTTTGATTCCCAGTCTAGGGCACATACCTCGGTGGCAGGCCAGGTCCTCAGTAGGGAGCATGCAAGAGGCAACCACACATTGATGTTTCTCTCCCTCTTTTTCTCCTTTCCTTCTCCTCTGTCTAAAAATAAATAAATAAAATTTTTGAATAAAAACTATTCTTTTCAAACTATTCCAAAAAATTTCAAAAAAGGGAATATACCCAAGCTCATTTTACAAGGCCAGCATTACCTTGATTCCAAAACTAGACAAAAACACTACAAAAAAAGAAAAGGATGGAAGGATAAGCCAATATTTCAGATAAACATAGATATAAAAATCTTCAACAAAGTATTAACAAACTTAAATTCAGCAATACATTAAAAATATCATACAGCATGATCAAGTGGGTTTTATTCCCAGGACACAAAGTTGATTCAATAGCCACACATTAATTGATGTTATATATAATTAAAAAAATGAAGAATAAAAATCATGTAATCATATCAATAGAGGCAGAAAAAGCATTAGACAAAATCCAGTATCCACTTATGAATCAACCTCTCAACAAAGTAGGAATAAAGGGAATATTTCTCCAATATAATAAAGACTATGACAAACACACAGCTAACATCATACTCAATGATACAAAGCTAAAAGCATTTTCCTTAAGATCAGGCACAAGACAAGGATGTCCACTTTTACCACCTTTATTCAACATAGTATTAAAAGTCCTAATCACAGCAGAGAAGAAAATGAAATAAAAGTCATCCAAAATGGAAAGGAAGAAGGAAAACTGTCATTATTTGTAGATGACATCTTATAATATAGAGAGAACCCAATACATTCTACCACAGAACTATTTGAACAGATAAATGAATTCAGGAAAGCAGAAGGATGCAAAATTAATATTCAGAAATCAATTGTATCTTCTATACCAATAACAAACTATCAGAAAGTGAAAAGAAGAAAGTAATCACATTTACAACTACATCAAAATAAATAAAATATTTAAGAATAAATGTAACCAAGGAGGCTAAAGACTTGTTTTATATTATAAGACATTGAAGAAAAATACTTAAGAAGCTACAAATAAATAGAAGCATAGACCATGCTAATGTGTAGGAAGAGTTAACATTGTTAAAATGTTCTTACTACCCAAAGCAATCTATAGATTTAATGCAATCCCTATAAAATATCAATGGTATTTTTCACAGAACTGGAATAAATAATCCTAAATTTATATGAAACTACAAAAGACCCTGAATAGCCAAAGCAATCTTGAGAAATAGAAGAAGTTTAGAAGTGTCACACTCTCTGATCTCAAACTATAGTACAAGGCTATAATAATCAAACAGTATGGTACAGTTACAAAAACAGACACAAAGATCAATGAAACAGAGTAGAGAGCCCAGAAATAAACCCTCACTTATATGGTCAACTAATTTATGACAAAGAAGATAAAAATATACCCTGTAGTGAAGACAGTCTCTTCAATAAATGGTGTTGGGAAAACTGAACAGATACATGCAAACAATGAAACTAGGCCAATTTTTTACACCATGTACAAGAATAAACTAAAGATGAATTAAAGGCTTAAATGTAAGACCTGAATTCATAACACTCAGAGAAGGAAACATAGGCAATAAACTCTGTGATGTGGCTCTTCATAATTTTTTGGATATGTCTTCTAGAGCAAGGAAAACAAAAGAAAAAATGAAAAGTTTTGTACAGCAAAAGAAACTAGCAACAAAATGAAAAGACAGCCTATTAAATGGGAGAATATATTTGCCAATGTGCTATCAAATAAGGGGTTACTATCCAAAATATATAAAGAACTCACACAACTTGACACCACAAAACCCCAAACAATCTGATTTTAAATAGTGCTGAAGGCAGATTATATTTATGATGGCTGTGTAAGTGAACGTGGTACTCAGAACCTATAACTACATCAAAATTACAACTAGTCTAGAGAGCAATCATCATTTAGAACTGCCTGAAATCTATCTGAGCAGAAATTCTAAGGATATAAAGAAGAACTAAGGATAAGAAGAAGAAGCCATATTGAGACTGGTGGGAGGGGCGGAGATGCAGAATCGGTCAGTTTCATACTCATGAAATTCAGGACAGATATATCAGCAATGGAGATTCCCGTGAGAAGCCGGGGATTCCAGCCCAGGTCTAGCCCAGGGTCTGAGGGCCAGGAAGAGAAGTCCCATAACTTCTGGCTTTATAAACCAGCAGAGATTGTGGTGGAGTAAGATGGAGGCTCCTGGGATCCCAGATGTTTCTCTCAAAGGGCTTGCACACTGACTTACTCAGATTTACTCATTCTGAGCTCCAGCATTGGGACAGCAGCTTGCAAGGTACCAGAGATGCATGGAGAGAAACTAAATTATCTGGCATCAAGACCAGGGCTTCAGGGACAGCTTTCTCCCAGACAAAAGTGCTGGCAGAAGGCATTGTTTTTTTGCTGAGTCCTTGCCCCACAGAGCCAGCAGGCAGGTGCCATATTTGAGTATCCATCAACCTGGCTAACACTGTTTGCCCTACCCCGGTGATTTAATGAGATCCTACTCCACCCAGCTTGCAGGTGCACCAAAGCCATTTCCAGTGGCTTTTCCAAACAAATGGCTTCTCTTAGCTCATGCTTTGGACTTTCCTAAAATCTCCCAAACAAGCAGCATCTAGTCTCTGCACACCTGTAGCTCTTGCTAAATGGCCTCAGGTCTCGTAGTAGTGGCAGCCAGCCTCAGTTTACATGTTGGCCTGTCCCACGCACCTTTGAGCCCAGGACAAGTAGCAGCCACCTGTAGATTGCTCTGTAGCTCAAGCCAGGGACATAGGCAGTGGCTGTCCTTGGCCTGCATCTCCTTGGAGGCCCCAGAGCTGGTGCACCCAATGGACAACTTCAGACCACACCCAATTACAACCCAAACTACAGGACACCAAACTACATAAGACCACTCTACCAAGACCAGGAGACATGGCAGCTCTACTTAATATATAGAAACAAACACATAAAAGCAGCCAAAATGAGGAGACAAAGGAATAAGTCCAATATGAAAGAACAGGAAAAATCTTCAGAAAAAGAACTAAATGAAATGGAGGCAAGCATTGGGTCTAGGGATGCTCAAGAAACTTAGTGAGAACTTCAACAGCATAAAACCAGACATGGGAACCATAAAAGAGAACCAGTCCGAAAAGAAGAATACACTAACTAAAATGAATGATACATTAAAGGGAATAATCAGTAGAGTAGGTAAAGCAGATCAAATCAATGATTTGGAAGACAGGAAAGCAGAAAACATCCAATCAGAAGAGCAAAAAGAAAAAAGTTCCTCCCCCCAACAAAGAAGGTGAGGATAATGTTAGGAGCTTCTGGGGCAACTTCAAGCATTACCAATATTTGCGTTATGGGGGTGCCAGAAGGAGGAGAGAGAGAGAGCAAGGAATTGAAAACCTAGTTGAAGAAATACTGATGGAAAACTTTCCTAACCTGTGAAGAAAATAGACCAAGCCTCAGGACAGAGAGCCCCAAACAAGATGAACGTGAAGAGGCCCACAGTGAGACACATTTTGAGTAAAATGCCAATGGTTAAAGACGAAGAGAGAGTATTAAAAGCAGCAAGAGAAAAGCAGTTAGTTGCCTACAAGAGAGTCCCCATAAAACCGTCAGCTGATTTCTCAACAGAAACTTTGCAGGCCAGAAGGGACTGGCACGAAATATTCAAAGTGAAGAAAAGCAAGGGCCTCCAACCAAGATTACTCTACCCAGCAAAAAGCTAAAGAAGTTCATCACCATTAAACCAGTATAAGAAATGTTAGAGGGTCTTCTTTAAGAAGAAGAGAAATTAAAAAATATGAATAATAAATAAGACATGCAATACCTTTCTGTCAATAGTTAATTTAAATGCAAATAGATTAAATGCCCCAATCAAAAGACATATGGAGGCTGAATGGGTAACCAAACAAGACCCCTGCATATGCTGCTTATAGGAAACTCACTTCAGACAGAAAGACACACACACGTTCAAAGTAAAGGAATAGAAAAGGGTATTTCATGAAAATGGAAACAACAACAACAAAAAACTAGTTATACCAGACAAAATATACTAAAACAAAGGCCATACCAAGAGACAAAGAAGGACCCGGGAGTTCAGCTTCCCGGTATTTATCTGAAAAAACCCGAAACACTAAAGAGAAAAGACACATGCATGTATACAGTCAATGCAGTAGCTATTTGCAATAGCCAAGGTATGGAAGCGCTCTACGTGTCCATCAATAGATGAACAGATAAAGCAAAAGTGATGCATATATACAATGAAATATGGTTTAGCCTTAAAAATGATGAAGTCTTGCCCTCCACAGCAACACGAATGGACCTAGAGGGCATGGTGCTGAGTGAAATCAGTCAGACAGAGGAAGACACATACCAAGTGATTTCACTCATATGTAGAATTTTAAAAACAGAATAAATGAACAAGGAGAACAGAAACAGACTCAGATATGAACATTTTGACGGTTGCCAGATGGGAGGGGGTTAGGAAGATGGGTGAAAAAGGGGGAGGGATTTAGAAGCACAAATTGGTAGTTCTAGTATTGTCACAGTGATATAAAGTACATCATAGGGATACAGTTGAATATAGTCAATTGTATTGTAATAACTACATATGGTGCCAGGTGGGTACTGGGCTTATCGAGGGGGGATCACTCTGTAATCTATATAAATGTCTAATCACTGTGCTGTACACCTGAAACTAATATTGAATGTCAACTGTAATTGAAATTTTAATTTTAATTTTAATTTTTTTTAAGAGAGAAATGGGTTGAAGCCCAGCTCTGGCCAGAATGAGGTAGGGAGTTTGGCCGGGCTTTCACCCACCTGGGCTACTCATTCCAACACCCCTCCTGTGTGCTAAGTACAGGGCAGGGCACACGTACACTGTGACCCAGCCCTCAGAGGATCAGGGTCTAGTGGGGAGACAGGTCAGTGAGGAGTAGCCCTCAGTGCAGAGCAATCAGAGGGGAGTGAGCGTAGGGCCTGTGCGAGCCTGGGGGAGGCATCGGACTCAGCTTAGGGTGAGGGGGACAGCAGGAAGATGTCAGGGAGGCAGGACCGGCCACATAATTTGCATGGCCCAGTGCAAAATGGAGGTGCAGGCCCCTCGTTCAGATTTCCAGACGGCAGGAGGAAGTAGCAGAGCACCGAAGCAAGCGCCGGGCCCTTCTCCCCTGGCCCCGAGCTGGGGTTCTGTGTGACCATGCAGATCACATACCCATGAAGACCGCCTTGCCCACAGGAGGGGACCCCTGAGCTTGTATGGAGGATGGCCGTGAGCATCATGAGCAACATGAGCAATGGTGGCGGCTGTCACACAGCCCAGTGCGTGCTGGGACCTGGCAGCCCTGTGGAATCCCCAGAGCCTCCGTTCCTCAGACCTGGGCCTTAATACCTGTCCAGGGGCTGGAGCGGCCCAGACAAGGTTTCCCGAGACCCCAGGGACCTGGGGCTGCTGGCTGTGCTTTTGTGCAGGAGGCAGGGCTGGGAGTGGGGTCGCATCATTTTACTGAGAGCCTTCCCATCACTGGGAGAAAAAAAATCCTTTATTCCTTAAGAAATGAAAAAAAAAAGGTTTTGGTAATGTATTTGGCAAATAAATAAACACACAAAAGTAAAGTAAAAAAAGAAATACATATTTCAGGTTTCTTGGAAAATATCTCCTCAGGTTGGTTCTTAAAAGTTTGGCTTCAAAAATCGTTCTTGCTGAGGAGGGTGTGGGAGGGTGGAGGGATCCCACAAAAAAAACAAAAAAGAACTCATGGACACAGACGACCGTGCAGTGATTGGGGTGGGGGGAGGGGGAGAGCTGGAAGAGAGTGCAGAGGCCATAAATGATGATGAAAATACAAAAAGTGACAAGCCCCGCCCCTCTCCCCACAAAAATCAGTGGACCTGACAACTGTGGGCCAGAGTCCCTGGGGCCTCACTCATTCTACAGGGAGTCATACGAGTCAGAGTCTCTCCTGCCCTCAGCTTGTCTCTCATGGTGTCACCCCTTCCTTTCTGCCCCTGCTGAGTCTTAAATGTACCTTCCCTCCACCTTCGTTGCTGCATCGAGATCTCTTTTCCTGGCATAGCTGTCTGCTCAAGTGGATGGTAAGCCCCCTGAAGGCAGGAATAGTCACTGGACGTGCTTCCAGGGGTGGCACACAGCGGGCACTCATTGCTCGTAGAGTTAATTAATATGCCTCCCACCCTCGGTAGCCCTCCTTCGACCTCAGGAGAGCAAAGTCTTTCCCAAAAGCGGGGGTATCATTCTGGGAGTGAAAGGACCTGACCCTCCCACTGTTTGAGGTGCTGACCTCTATTGGAAGTGCCAAAACACTCACCCTGTTTTGTTTTGCTTTGTTTGTTTTCTAATTCAGAGCGGTGGTTTCATACTTTTTAATAGAAGAAACTTCAAGTCAAATGGCCTTGTAGCTCTTCCATCTGTCCACTGGAGTACCAGCCAGCCACAGTGATAACTCATTCAGCAAGTAATTCCATTGTTCCAAGTGTTCCAGCAAAAGATGTCAGTTAAGTGAATTTTTGCTGAATCAAGTGCCTTCGCCCCATAGGTCTGTATATTCTAAGGCCCAGTGAAGCTTCAGACAAGCAGGTCTACTTAAAAACATCGGCACCTGCATCCCCCAGCTCCCCACTGCTGGGAGCTTGGGAGGCTGCCTCAGAAGCCCGCCTGCGACACCCTGCTGGCCATCCCTGTAAACTTAGTTTCTTCTGCCCCTGCCCTAGCCCTATCAGAACTTCCTTCACTGGAGGCTGCTGAGGGCACCTCCCAGGACCACTGCACACCTCCAGGGACACCATTACATCCCACCCCATGCAGAAAGGCCCCTCAGCATAGCTGTGAAGATTACATCATGGGACTTGCGTCCCTTAGAGTTGTACAATGTAGTGGTTTTGGTGTCCGCATAGGACCACAAAGACAGGCCCAGACTCTGAGCTGAGGCCACCTTGGTGTTTGTAGACGCTAGATTCAGACTGTCCTCATACTTCATGCTTCTGAGTTCCAGCTGTGATTCAGAGAGGTTCCGATGTGGACTAGAGCAGGAGGCAGGGTGTGGCTAGTGACAGGGTCCCTGCCCTGGCCACAGACTGATCCCACGAGGACCATAATTTTCACCCCGGCAGAGAACCCACCCTGAAATTTCACAGGGCAGAGAAGAATACCTGTGGCAGCACAGCCTCAGCAGAGCACCATCCATGGTCTTGAAGCTCAAGTTCATTGACACCATGGCCAGACTCATAAGCTGCCTGCATCCTGGACCAAATGGTGGCCAGGGCCAGCCCAGAGGAGGCTGTCCTCAAAGTGACACAGTGTGAAGTCATGGGCTTTGGAGACAGAGAGACCTTGATCTGAATTCGGGCTCCATCTTCTTCCTGCTTGTAGGAGTTGCTGAATTTTTTTGAGCTTCACCTTATTAAGGAAAATAAGACCCACTCATCGGCTCTGCTACGAAGGCTCAGTGACAATAAACATGGAAAGCCCCCGTCTGGGGTAGGGGCCCAGCGGAATGTGCAGCCACGGCGTATGTTTTTGTCCCTCTCAAGGGTTCTCTGCCTCCCTGTCACACTGCCCCTAGGAAACGTCCTGAGCTCAGGAGCAAGGTTCTGATAAAACATTCCTGTGGCTGCTCCTGGGATCAGTTTCGAAGGTCCAGAGAGGGGTGGTGTCTGCCCCTAATGACATCACACAGGTAGTGCCGGAAGGTGGTGCTGGAGCAGACCATCCCTAGATGGCTTTGCAGGAAGTGGGACCACCAGAGCTGGTGGTATCCTGGGGTTTTAACAAGCTGACCATTAGGGAAGGTTTACCTCCCCCACCGCACAGATGACCATACCCGGTAGCAGGCAGAAACCTCCCTTGTCCCTTGGACTTTTAGGGACAGGACAGAGGCCTGCCAGACTG
>NW_026521607.1:0-5418 GCF_021234435.1 Artibeus jamaicensis | reverse complement strand
GCACGACTGATGCCGGGAGCTGTGGTAAGGAAGCCTACACCCAAACCCCCGGAGACAGCCCGGTGGCAGAGGACCTCACGGAACGATTCCGGGCAACCCCTGTGCTGCTGCCATAACAGGGGATTGGACACTGGGGAATCAGGCACGGAGTTGGGACTTTCTAAGCCTCTGTGCCACTGCCATAGAGACAGGACTAGACGCCGGGAACGGGAAACCAGGACACCCTAAGCCCTCTGTGACGGCCTCTGGGCGGCAGAGACCAGATACGGGGAACAGACATTCCAGCCTCTGTGCCACTGCCCCTAGTAACGGGCCTGGACTAGAGGAGGCGGCTACACAGAGCCGGGAGACCAGCAGTGAGGCGACCGAGAACCAGTGCGAGGACCAGCAGTAGGTGGAGACGAAGAAACATCAAGAAACTTCAAGAGTCTGTACCATCTTGGAACTCGAAAATACCACAAGTTAACCATAAAACCAGTGTTTCAGAACAAGATCAATTTGGAAGCAGAGACCAACAAGAAGAGTCTCAAACAATGGGAAGACAAAGAAACAATCCCCAAATGAAAGAAAAAGAGAAAAATCTCAGGAAGAATGTTAGATGTAGACGCTGATCAACTACAGACAGTGAATCAAAGCACCGGTTATTAAGGAAGTTCAAAGAGCCCAAAGAGCTCACAGCAGCCACCAGAAACTAGAAATTATAATGATCTCTGCAAACACAGCAACACAAAAGGAAATGGAAACCATGAAAAAAGAGGAAATGAAGAATACACTTCCGAACTGAAGTACACAGAAAGCTCGGATAGATGAAGCGGAGGACAGGATTAGTGGATGGAGAGTAGAAAGCATCTCACAGAAAGAGCAAGAAAATGAAAAGAGGCTCAGAAAGAATGAAGAGGGATTAAGAGAGAAATAAAGAAATAAGGAAAGAAGGTTGTTAAAGGAATAACAGAAGGAGAAGAAGAAGAAAAAAGAAACAACATGTTTTGGAAAGAGAGAAAATTTTCCTAATGATAAGAGAAAAAGTCTCACAAATCCAGGAATCACAGAGTCCCAATCAAGAGGAACCCGAGCCCCACCTCAAGACACATCATCATCAAAATGGCAAAATTCCAAGACAAAGAGAGAATCTAAAGGAAGAGAAAAAAGAAAAAGCAAGGGAGCCTCTAGCTAGCTACCTGACTTCCTCAACGGAAACACTTCAGCAAGAAGAAAAAAGAAATATTTCCAAGTAATGAGAACCAGAGGCCTACAACCAAGGCTACTTTACCCAGCAAGCAAGGCTCTCAATCAAGATAGAAGGCCAAATAAAGAGCTTCCAAGACAAAAAGAAGTCAGAAAAGAATAAGTGTTTCCACCAAACCACAGCTCTACAAGAAATACTAAAAGGACTGCTTTAAGGGAAGGAAGGATAAGAGGGACAGAGAGGAAACACAGGTACAAAAATGGCAATGAATAAGTACCTATCAATAATACAAACAAAATGATTAAATTCCCAATCAAAAGACACAGAACAGCATGGATAAGAAAGCATGACCCACTATGCTGCCCACAAGAGACTCACCCCAGGACAAAAGACCATCACAGACTAAAGTGAAAGGCTGGAAACGTTTTCCAAGCAAACGGACAAGAAAAAAAAGCTGGGGTAGCAATTCTCATATCAGACAAACCAGACTTCAAAAAAAGGCTAAAGAGAGACCCAGAAGGCATTTACTATACTACAAGAATCCACCAAGCAGACATTAACATTGTAAACATATGCACCAAACATAGGGGCACCCAAACATATCAAGAAATCTAGAGGACTTCAAGATATTGACAGCAACACAATCATAGTAGGGGACTGAACACCCCACTATCAAAAAAATGACAGATCTTCCAAACAAATTATCAAAAAAGATATTGTGGCATTAAACAAACACCCTAGATGAAATGACTTAACTGATATATATAGAGCCCTTCATCCCAAAAAAGCTAAAACACACATTCTTTTCTAAATGCACATGGAACATCTAAAGATAGACCACATGATAGGACACAAAACAGCCTCAACAAAATTCAAGAAAAATTGAAATCATACCAAGCATCTTCTCTGACCACAAGGCACTGAAATTAGAAACCAACCCCTAAAGAAAAAACCCAAAGCACCCAAAATCATGGAGACTGAATGGTGGTATGCTATTAAACAATGAATAGCAAGAATGAAATTAGGGAAGAAATCAAAACATTTGGAAACAAACGAAAATGATCGCACAAACAAACCAAAACTATGGGACACAGCGAAGGGTCTGAGAGGGAAGTTTAGCAATACAGGCCTACCTAAAGAATATAGAAACATTTCAAACAAACAACCCAACCCTACGCCTGCAAGAACTTGAGGAACAACAACAAAGACAGCCCAGAGCAAGCAGGAAGGAAGGAAAACCAAGATTAGAGCAGAATTAAATGACATAGAAACTAAAAGCACAATTTTAAGGATCAATGAAACCAGGAGTTGCTTTGAGAAGATAAACAGACAAGCCCCTTTAAGTAGGCTCATCAAGAAAAGAAGAGAGAGGACACAAAAAAACAACAGAAATGAAAAAGGAGAGATTACAATCAGATACCACAGAAATAGAAGAGATTGTAAGAAATTACTATGAAGAACTGTATGCCAAGAAATTTGAAAATAGGGGAAATGGACTACTTTCTAGAAAAATACAATCTCCAAAACTTCAGTGAAAAAGAAGCAGAAAATCTAAATTCACCAATAACAGCAAAAGAAATTGAAGCAGAACAAAAAACTCCATCACACAAAAGCCCTGGACCAGATGGTTTCACAAGAAATTCTACAAAGCATTTAAGGAAGAGCTAACCCCTATTTCCACGACTATTTCAAAAAATTCAGAAGAATGGAAAACTCCCCAAATTCTTTTTATGAAGCCAGCATCATCTTAATTCCAAAACCAGATAGAGACACAAAAGCAAAGAAAACTTCAGGCCAACATCGTGATGAACATAGATGCTAAAATCCTCAACAAAATATTGGCAAATCGCATCCAACAACATATCAAAAAGATCATACACCATGATCAAGTAGGATTCATTCCAGGAATGCAAGGATGGTCCAATATTCGCAAATCAGTAAATGTAATACATCATAAAACAAAAGCAAAGACAAAAATCACATGATCATATCAATAGATAAAAAGCTTGGACAAGGTACAACACCCATTTATGATAAAAACACTCAGCAAAGTGGGAATACAAGGAGCATTTCTCAAAATAATAAAGGCCATATATGAGGACCTACACAATATCATACTCAACGGAAAAAACTAAAAGCTTTTCCACTAAGATCAGGAACGAGTGACAAGGTTGTCCACTTTCACACTTCTATTCAATATAGTATGGAAGTTTTGCCAGCGATCAGGCAAGAAAAAGGAAATAAGGCATCCAAATAGGAAAGGAGGAAACAAAACTGTCACCGTTTGCAGATGACATGATAGTGTACGTGGAAAATCCTATAGACTCACCCAAAAACCTCAAACTAATTGATGAGTTTGGCAAAACAGCTGGCCATAAAGTCAATATTCAGAAATCAAAGGCATTCTGTATACCAACATGAATCAGCAGAAGCAGAAATAAAGAGAAAAATCCCATTTGATATAGCAAAAAGAAAAATAAAATATTCTGGGAATAAACAACCAAGGAGGTAAAAAACCTGTAAGGCAGAAAACTACACAGCCCTGAAGAAACAAAACCCAGGAAGACACAAACAAATGGAGACATATACCTTGTTCATGGATTGGAAGAATTAACATTACCAAAATGTCCATACCACCCAAAGCAATATACTCCAATGCAATACCTATTAAAGTACCAATGGCATATTTCATAGACATAGAACAAACACTTCGAAAATTTATATGGAAACACAAACGAGCCCGCGAATAGCAGCTGCTCTTTTGAGAAAAGAACAAAGTAGGGGGAACAATACCTGATATCAAACTGTATTACAAGGCCACTGTAATCAAAACAGCCTGGTACTCAAAAAACAGGCACATAGACCAATGGAACAGAGCCCAGAATCAACCCAACTCTACAGTCAATTAATATTCGAAAAAGGTAACACAAAATGGAGTAAAGATAAGCCCTTCAACAAATGGTGTTGGGAGAACTGGAGCAGCTACATGCAAAAAAATGAAAACTTGAGCACAGACTTACACCATACACCAAAATAATTGGATAAAGACTGAAAACGTAAGTCATAACACCATTAAAGTCCTAGAGGAGAACATTAGCAAGAAAATAGATATTCACGAGCAACTTCTTTACTGATATGTCCCCTCAGAGCAAGGAATGTAAAGGGAAAGAATAAACAAAATGGGATCTCATCAAAATAAAAAGCTTCTGCATGGCTAAAGAAAACAGTATTAAAATTAGCAAGACAACCAACTGTATGGGAAAACATATTTGCAATGATACCTCAGACAAAGGTTTAATCTCTCTAAAATATACAAAGAACTTGTTAATGCCCCACCCTAAGAAGAACACCCAACCCAATTAGAAAATGGGAAAAGGACTTGAACAAACACTCTCAAGAGGACATACAGAACATTCAGAGACAACAAGAGATGCTCAGCTACCATTAGCTATCAGAGAGATGCAAATTAAAACCACAATGAGATACTCACTTTACACCAGTCAGGATGACATAAACAGCAACAAACAACAAATGTTGGAGGGGGTGTGGGGAAAGGGGTCCTAGTCCACTGTTGGTGGGAGGCAGACTGGTAACCATTGAAAACAGAAGGACTTTTCTCAGAAAAAAAATCCACCTGCCTCTTGACCCAGCAATTCCACTGCTAGGATTATATCCAAAGAACCCAAACATCAATATCAAAGAACCTATGCACCACAAATGTTCATAGCAGCACAATTTACAATAGCCAAGAGTTGGAAGCAAACATCGGGTGCCCAAGTAAATGAATGGAATTCCAAAAATTGTGGTACACATATACACAATGGAATTCCTATGCTGCAGAGAGAAAGGAAGGAGCCACTACCCTTTGCAACAACATGGATGGAACTGGAAAGCATTATGCTGAGAAATAGGCCAGGTGCTGAAAGACAAATACCATATGACTCACAGGGCTAAACAACAAAAAACAGTAAGAAAAAAAAGAACCCGAAAAAACAAGACACTGAAATAGAGAACAAGGGGACAGGACCAGAGGGGGAGAAGCGAAGGAAGCAAGGGGAAAAAGGGGGAGGATTTGAGGAAACAAAGAAGGACACAGGGACGAGAAACTAAGGGGGAGGAAAGGGAGGGAGGTGGGGAGAAAAGGGCAGGGGGAGGCTGGGATGGGAAAAATAGACAAAAAACTGTACTTGAAAAAATAAATTCAAATAAAAATAAAAAAAATAAATAAAAAA
>NW_026521606.1:0-1387 GCF_021234435.1 Artibeus jamaicensis | reverse complement strand
GATAACCACCCAGCAAACATTTCCTCTGTACCTAGGGCCTTTTAATTTTATTTGTGGAGGCAAGCTAAATACACTTTATTTAAAAAGGATTGCATGTGTAAACTGTAAGAAAACTACAGTCAATATCAATTTCTCATTCTTTGGTTTATATTGTATACTACATTCATTAGGAAAAGTTGACTCTCCATTTTTGGTTGAATGCCGGAAGCGAGAAGAGGTTCATTGGCTGTTTTATCCGTAGGTTTTTAATTGTGGGCATCTCTCTGTAGAAACTTCCTTCCTGGACTTCTTCCTATTGGAATTGGTTCTGCATTTGGCTAGACTGTTGTCTGTATGACACTGTGATTTAAAGATGTAGTGACTCTATTTCTTCACATGTTTAATTTCAAATAAAGAGATTGGGCTATACACTCTTTGAGGCTAATACAGTTCTAATATTTGATATTTACATAATTTTGTTGACTATTCAGCAACATCCTTTAGCTATTTCTTCATGATTAGTCTCTAGATACTTTATCCCTGTCATCCTTCAACAGAATCTGCTTCAGTTACAGAAGTGTCTTAAAAATATAGTAGTGAGAATTAAGATCTGCAATAATAAGCTATGCAAATAATAATATTCACTAATATCTACTAATGTCTCAAGTGCCAACATTCTAAGAGTTTTGTGTGTATCCTTTTTTTGTAAACCCACACAATAGCTCTTTGAAGTAAGCACTTATTTATTTATTTATTCTGTCACCAAGGGCATGCTTATTGCTTTAGACAGGGGAAAGGAGAGAGAGGGAGAGAAACACCGATGTGAGAGAGAAACATTGTTTTTTTCTCCCAGGCCCCAACTGGGGATTGAACCTGCAACCTAGGCATGTGCCCTGACCAGGCGGGACTCACACCCACAACTTTTCCATTTACAGGATGGTGCTCAAACCAAGTGAGCCACACTGGCCAGGGCAATAAATACTCTTAGCCTTACTTTTGGTGAGAAATTGACTCTTAGAGATCTTTCAGTTACCATAAGCTGTCCAAAACTCAGGGTCAGTGAATTCTTTTTTATATCTATTGACTTTTATTATCTTTTCCATATAGCTTTATTTTTAAAGGTTTTAATACAAACTTGCTCCCATTGTATTAAAGTTTCATTCTCCTATAATGACCAATCATTTATGTACAGAAGATTTTAACATTTTGTCTTGTGTTAAAATAATATTTATATATTTAACCATAAATATTTATTTCAACAAAATCTTATAATTTTACTAACATGATCTGACTTCTGAAAATGTAATATGTAGGCCAACAGTGCCATCTAAAAGTCTTTTATTAAAATTATTATTTTTTAAATATTTATTTATTTTTAGAAAGAGGGAAAGGGAGGGAGAAAAAGAGG
>NW_026521605.1:0-9955 GCF_021234435.1 Artibeus jamaicensis | reverse complement strand
CTCCACCTAACCTTGCATAAACAGGCTTCTTTCTTAAGTAAGCTCACATTTGTTTTCCCCTCTAATAAGAGTTTTATTTCCTTTCCACCTGCATAAACAGTGTTGAACAAAATGCCATGCTTATTGTTGTACTTCTCCAAAGGAACTCCTATTTGTTCACTATTTGTTTGTACTTTTTTTTTATATTGTCTCATTTATTTACCACTTCTAATATTATTGATTCTCTTTGAAAATCCAGGTTTACATCTGTAATATGTCCTCTCAACCTGAAAAACTTAAAAAAAAATTCTTAGAGTGTTAGTCTATTGATGAAGAGTTCTCTTAATTTTTATTTATCTGTGAATATGTCTACTTTGTCTTATTCTTGAAGGGTATATTGTTTTGGGAATGGAATTCTTGATTGACTTTTTCTTCTCAACTATAACATGTCACATTTCTGTTCTTTGTACTTTAAATCACAGAAAATACTGGCCCTGGCTGGTGTAGCTCAGTGGATTGAGGAGAATTGAAAATCAAAGGGTCACTAGTTCGATTCCCAGTCAGGCCACATGCCTAGGTTGAAGGCCAAATCCCTAGGAAGGAGCTCATGAGACAACCCCACACTGATGTTTTTGGCACTGACCAATGCACCAGATCGAATGAACTTAACTGATATATATGATATCCTTTCACTCCAAGAAAGCAAAATATAAAACACTTTTAAAGATAAACCACCTGATAGGACACAGAACAAGCCTCAACAAACTCAAGACAATTGAAACCATATTAAGCACTTTCTCAGATCACAATTGCTTGACTCTAGAAACAGACCTCAAGGGAAAAAAACTCAAAAAACAATCAAATCAGTGGAGACTGAATAACATGTTATTAAAGAATGGATGAATAAACAATGAGATCAAGAAAGAAATAAATAAGAATTCTGAAAACAAATGAAAATGAACACAAGAGTCCCAAAACCTGTGGGACACAGTGAAGGCAGTCCTGACAGGGAAGTTCATAGCAATGCAGGCCCAATTAAAAAAGATAGAAAATTTTCAAATAAATAATCTAACCCTACATCCATAAAAACTAGAAGAGCAACAACGAACAAAGCCAAGACAGAGTAGAAGGAATGAAATAATTAAAATTTGAGCTGAATTAAATGACATAGAGGCTGAAAAAAACAACTTGAAGGATTAGTACATCCAGAAGCTGATTCTTTGAAAAAATAAGTAAAATCAACAAGCCTTTAACCAGCCTATCAAGACAAAAAGAAGGGATCCAAATAAAATCAGAAACAAAAGAGGAGAAATGACAACCAATACCACAGAAATACAAAGGATTGTAAGAAATTATTACAAACAAGTATATGCCAAGAAATGTGAAAACCTGGGTGAAATGGATGAATTTCTAGAAACATAATCTTCTAAAACTGAGTCTAGAAGTAGAAATCCTGAACAGACCAATAATAGCTGGTGAAATTGAAGCAGTAATAAAAAGTGCCTGGCAAAATAAAGCCCCAAGCCAGATAGTTTCAAGAGAATTTTACAAAACATTTAGAGAAGAGCTAACCCCAAATCTTCTAAAACTGTTCCCAAAATTCCAAAAATAGAGAAACTTCCCAATCTGTTTTTTGGATGCCAGTATTTTCCTAATTCCAAAACCAGGTAAAGACACAAAAAAGAAAGAAAACACAGGCTAGCAATGCTGATGAACATGGACACTAAAATCCTTAACAAAATATTGAAAATCTGGACCCAACAATATATTAAAAACATGGTGTACCATAAGCAACTGGGATTCATTGCAGGGATGCAAAGATGGGACAATATATGCAAATTTATAAATAGAATGCATCACATAAACAAAAAGAAAGACAAAAATCACATGATCATATTCATAGATGAGGAAAAAGCATTTGATAAGGTACAACACCCATTTATGATAAACACCCATTTCTCAGCAAAGTGAGAGTAGACAGAACATACCTCAACATAATAAAGTCATTATACGACAAACCTACAGCCAACATCCTACTCAATGGGAAAAAATTAAAAGCTTTCCCACTAAGATCAGGAAAAAGACAAGGATGTCCACTATGGCCACTTTTATTCAACATAGTACTGGAAGTTCTAGCTACGGCAATCAGATAAGAAAAAGAAAAAAAGGCATCCAAATTGGAAAAGAGAAAGTAAACTGTCACTGTTTGCAGATGACATGAAAGTGTATATAGAAAACCCTATGGACTCCACAAAAAAAAAAAACTACTTGATCTAATAAAGGAGTTTGGCAAAACAGCAGGATGAAAAATTAATATTCAGAAATCAAAGGCATTTTTGTATACTAGCAATGAAATATCAAAAACAGAAATTAGGCAAAAAATTCTATTTACTATAGCAACAAAAAATAAAATATTTAGGAATAAACTTATCCAAGGAGTAAAAAAACCTGTACTCAGAAAACTAAAGAACATTGAAGATAAAATTAAAGAAGACACACAAAAAATAAAAGCATATACCATGTTTATATATTGGAAGAATTAACATCGTTAAACTGTACATACTACCCAAAGTAATCTGTATATCAATATGATTCCTATCAAAACACCAAGGACATATTTCATAGATATAGAACAAATATTTAAAATATTTATATGGAACTATAAATGACTACAATAGTGTCAGCAATTTGCGAAAGAACAATAAAAGAGGAGACATCACAGTACCCCATATGAAACTATATTACATGGCCACTGTAATCAAAATAGTTCAGTACTGGCATAAGAACAGACACATAGACCATTGGAACAGAATAGGGAGCCCAGAAATAAACCCATGTCAATATTGTCAATTAGTATTTGACAAAGAACACATGAGCATACAAGGACATAAAACTAGCCCCTTCAACAAATAATGCTGGGAGATCTGGACAAGTATGTACAAAAAAATGAAACTTGACCATCATCTTACACCATACTCAAAAATATACTCAAGATGGATAAAAGACTTAAATAAAAGTCATGGTACCATAAATGTTGTAGAGGAGAACATAGGCAGGAAAATTTCAGATATCCCATGCAGCAATATTTTCAATGATATATCTCCTAAGACAAGGAATATAAAGGAAAGAATAAACAAATGGAAATACATCAGACTAAAAAGTTTCTATACAGCTGAAGAAAACATCAACAAAATGGAAAGGTAACCAACAGTATGGGAAAACATATTTGCCAATGATACCTTAAACAAGGATTTGATCTCCCAAATATGTGAAGAATTCATATGACTCCACATCAGGAAGACAAACAATCCAATTAAAAAATGGGCAAAAGATCTGAGTAGACACTTCTCCAAGGAGGACATCTAGAGGGCCCATAAACATAAAAAAAATACTCAACATCATTAGCCCGCATAAAGATGAAAATTAAAACCCCAATGAGATACCACATCACACCAGTCAGAATGGCTATTATAAACAAACCAATGAACAAGTGCTGGTGAGGTTGTAGAGAAAATTCCTTGTACATTGTTGGTAGTAATGTAGACTGGTGCAGTCACTGTGGAAAGCAGTGTGGAATTTTCTCAAAAGACTAAAGATTCTGCAATCCCACTGTTGGGCTAATACCCTAAGAATCCTGAATCACCAATTCAAAAGAACCTATGCACCTCAATGTTCATAGAAACATTATGTACAGTAGCCAAGTGCTAGAAACAGCTTAAGTGCCCATCAGTAAATGAGTGGATCAAAAAATTATAGGACATTTACCCAATGGAATACTAGGCAGCAGAAAGAAAGAAGGAGAGAAGGAGCTCCTACCCTTTTCCACAGCATGGATGGAACTGGAGAGTATTATGCTAAGTGAAATAAGCCAGGCAGTGAAAGACAAATACCTTATGATCTCACCTATAAGTGGAACCTAATTAACAAAACTACCAAAAGAGCAACATAGAAATAGAGACATGAATATAAAAACAAACTAACAGTGACCAGAGAGGAGTAAAAAAGAGGATAACATGGTAATGAAGGAGAAGAAGCAAGCCAAGGAACCCAAATAAAGAACTCATGGGCATGGACAGTGAGGGGACAGGACTGACTGTGGAAGTGGAGGAGGATGGAGCAGAGGATAGCAATAGGGAAATAGGCAGGACAACTGTAACTGTACAACAGTAAAAAAAAAAAACAAAAACCAAGAAATAAAAATCAATGTGGACACTGGCCCGCAGTGTCCGCATCATTATGGATGAAATGAGACATTCACACGGACTAGTAGTCCTGTGGAGGAAAAGGGAGGGTATGGCTTTTCTCTCAAGGGGAGCAAAAGCCAGGCCCCTTGCCTGGACCAGCCTTTATTGGGTTTCTCAGCACATTATAAGATGGTCCTCATCTACTATGAACGGGTTCGCTTTAGGTGGTTACCTTTCACAGAAAACAAAGGAGGGGTTGCTGGCAATCACATCACAGAAGAGAGATATTTGCAAATGAAAAGGCAAGAGTGGTTGAACCAGTTACACTGGTCCTTGGAAGGTTTAGCATGGATTTTAGGAAGTTACTTTGCAGTAAATGTTTGCCACAAATCCCGGTGAGGGAGTTTTTAGCAAAAAGCAAGACTCAAAGAGGCCCAGGCACATTGCAGGCCTGACCCCCCACGGGAGGACCTGTCTGTGGGCGTGGGTCCTGTGCCTCTCCCAGTGGGAGCTGGGCCCACGCCACACAGAACAGTCTCCTACAAAAAATAAAATAGAAATGAAAAGAATTTATTGTTACTTTGATAAATCAGATATCCAGGTGTCATTTCTAACTTGTTTTTTGTAAGATTGGATGACTTTACTATGCCATGTCCTAGTTCCAGTTAAAAAGAATAAAGAATCAAGTTATCTGTGGCATTAGTCACTCAGTATTGTAAATTAATATACTAACATTTTATGTAATTATGACAGATATTTTCTTTTTTTGCTCTTGTATTATGTCAAAACTGTTTATGCTATGCTTTTACCACGATTAAGAATCTAAAGTTATTTTTAATTGTCAATCTTAAGAAAGTATTTTTGCAAATCTAAAATACATGATTAGAGATAAAATTCATGTGTCACTCCAATAATTCATCAAGATAGTACTAGTGTATATGCTGATATGTCTAACATCCTCCTATGTTTTTTAAATGTTATCTTTAGTTTACTACATTCACAATACTATTATCTATAGTTCTGCAGTTCTATTGGCTGAACTGTCATCCTGTAAACTTTCCGTTTACAGGTTTCATTCCCGGTCAAGGCACATAGCTAGATTGTGGGTTTGATGCCCCATTGGAGTACATCAGGGAGGTAACCAATCAATGCATCTGTCTCAAATCAATATTTCTATCTTTATCTCCCTCTCCCTTTTTCTCCCTCTCTCTCTCTACAAAAAAATGCAGCTCTGGCTGGTGTAGCTCAGTGGATTGAGCAGGGGCTGTGAACCAAAGGGTCACCAGTTTGATTCCCAGTCAGGGCACATGCCTGACTTGTGGACCAGGTCCCAACTGAGGGGCATATGGGAAGCAACCACACATTGATATTTCTCTCCCTCTCTTCCTCTCTCTCTAAAAATAAATAAAATTAAATATTTTTAAAATGCAATTGATACAGGGTGCAGACAGGGGGGCCCCAAAAAAAGATTTAGAAAAGTGTCCAGAATTCAAAGTATATAGAAATATTGGAGAGACATATAAGATGTCCTCACCGCCCCCGCCCCCCCCCCAGGGGGAAGGGATGAATGGAGCCAGGCCATTGAGAGCTATTTTGCATAGCAACAGTTTTGGAGCTAACCTCTGGAGGAATGGGTATTTAACATATCTATAACCTTTAACTGGTTTCATAGATATGTTAAATAGCAGTGGCCAAGTTTGGAGCCAGGAAGAAGGGAGTAGCAGGGACTGAGGATGGAACTTGGGGGACTCAAGATGAAAGCAGAAGGGACTCAGGATGGAACTAGGAGGACTCAAGATGGGAACTAAGGGCTACTCTCTGGAGTGAGAAGGGCTTGGACTCAGAATGTAACTAGGGGCTGCGCTCCTGAGTGAGAAGGGTTTGGACTCAGGAGGATGTAACTAGGAGCTGCGCTCCTGAGTGAGAAGGCCTGTGTGAGAGCTTGAAAAAGACTGGCTCCAGAACTAAATGACATAGAGACTAAAAGTACAATTCTAAAGATCAATGAATCCAGGAGTTGGTTCTTTGAAAAAATAAACAAAATAGACAAGCCTTTAAGTAGGCTCATCAAGAAAAGAAGGGAACGTGACACAAATAAACACAATCAGAAATGAAAGAGGAGAGATTACAACTGATACCACAGAAATAGAGAGGGATTGTGAAATTACTATGAAGAACTGTATGCCAAGAAATTTGAGAACCTAGGGGAAATGGACACATTTCTAGAAAAATATAATCTCCCAAAACTCAATGAAAAAGAAGTAGAACACCTGAATAGACCAATAACAGCAAAAGAAATTGAAGCAGTAATCAAAAAACTCCCATCACACAAAAGCCCTGGACCAGATGGATTCACAGGAGAATTCTACAAAGCATTTAAGGAAGAGCTAACCCCCATTCTTCACAGACTATTCCAAAAAATCCAAACAAAAGGATGGAAAACTCCCTAACTCCTTTTATGAAGCCAGCATCATCCTAATTCCAAAACCAGATAGAGATACAACAAAGAAAGAAAACTTCAGGCCAATATCGCTGATGAACATAGATGCTAAAATCCTCAACAAAATATTAGCAAATCGCATCCAACAATATATCCAAAAGATTATACACCCTGACCAAGTGGGATTCTTCCCAGGGATGCAAGGATGGTTCAACATTCGCAAAACAGTAAATGTAATTCATCACATAAACAAAAGCAAAGACAAAAACCACATGATCATATCAATAGACGCAGAAAAAGCTTTTGATAAGGTACAACACCCATTTATGATAAAAACACTCAGCAAAATGGGAATAGAGGGAACATTCCTCAATATAATAAAGGCCATTTATGAGAAACCTACAGCCAATATCATACTCAATGGACAAAAACTAAAGCTTTTCCACTAAGATCAGGAA
Source organism: Artibeus jamaicensis (assembly GCF_021234435.1). Taxonomy (NCBI): domain Eukaryota; kingdom Metazoa; phylum Chordata; class Mammalia; order Chiroptera; family Phyllostomidae; genus Artibeus; species Artibeus jamaicensis. The sequence continues at coordinate 2,894 of NW_026521605.1, read as the reverse complement.
CAAGACAAGGATGTCCACTTTCACCACTTCTATTCAATATAGTATTGGAAGTTTTGGCCACAGCGATCAGGCAGGAAAAGGAAATAAAAGGCATCCAAATAGGAAAGGAGGAAACAAAATTGTCACTGTTTGCAGATGACATGATAGTGTCCATGGAAAATCCTATAGACTCTACCCAAAAACTGCTCAAACTAATTAATGAATTTGGCAAAACAGCAGGATACAAAGTCAATATCCAGAAATCAAAGGCATTTTTGTATATAAACAATGAATCAGCAGAAGCAGAAATCAAGGAAAAAATCCCATTCGATATAGCAAAAAGAAAAATAAAATATCTGGGAATAAACCTAACCAAAGAGGTAAAAGACCTGTATGAAGAAAACTACACAGCAATGAAGAAAGAAATCAAGGAAGACACAAACAAATGGAAACATATACCGTGTTCATGGATTGGAAGAATTAACATCATCAAAATGTCCATACTACCCAAAGCAATATACAGATTCAATGCAATACCTATTAAAGTACCAATGGCGTATTTCACAGACATAGAACAAACACTTCAAAAATTTATATGGAATCATAAAAGGCCCGAATAGCAGCTGCTCTTTTGAGAAAGAAGAACAAAGTAGGAGGGATCACAATACCTGATATCAAACTGTATTACAAGGCCACTGTAATCAAAACAGCCTGGTACTGGCATAAAAACAGGCACATAGACCAATGGAACAGAACAGAGAGCCCAGAAATCAACCCAACCCTCTACAGTCAATTAATATTCGACAAAGGGGGGCAGTAACATAAAATGGAGTAAAGATAGCCTCTTCAGCAAATGGTGTTGGGAGAACTGACAGCTACGTGCAAAAAAATGAAACTTGAGCACCAACTTACACCATACACCAAAATAAATTCAAGGTGGATAAAAGACTTAAATATAAGCCATGACACCATTAAAGTCCTAGAGGAGAACATTGGCAAGAAAATCTCAGATATTCCACCCAGCAACATTTTTACGGATATGTGCCCTAGAGCAAGGAATATAAAGGAAAGAATAAACAAATGGGATCTCATCAAAATAAAAAGCTTCTGCATGGCTAAAGAAAACAGTATTAAATTAAAAAGACAACCAACTGTATGGGAAAAACATATTTGCGAATGACACCTCAGACAAAGGTTTAATCTCCAAAATATACAAAGAACTTACACGACTCCACTCTAGGAAGACATCGAACCCAATTAAAAAATGGGAAAAGGACTTGAACAGACACTTCTCTAAAGAGGACATACAGAATATCCAGAGACACATGAAGAGATGCTCAATATCGTTAGCTATCAGAGAGATGCAAATTAAAACCACAATGAGATACCACTTTACACCAGTCTGGATGGCTATAATAGACAAAGCAACAAACAACAAATGTTGGAGAGGGTGTGGGGAAAAGGGGACCTTAGTTCACTGTTGGTGGGATTGTAGACTGGTACAACCATTATGGAAAACAGTATGGAATTTTCTCAGAAAAATAAAAATTGACCTGCCTTTTGACCCAGCAATTCCACTGCTAGGATTATACCCCAAGAATCCTAAAACATCAATTTCAAAGAACCTATGCACCACAATGTTCATAGCAGCACAATTTACAATAGCCAAGAGTTGGAAGCAACCTAGGTGCCCATCAGTAAATGAATGGATCCAAAAATTGTGGTACATATACACCATGGAATTTTATGCAGCAGAGAGAAAGAAGGAACTACTACCTTTTGCAACAACATGGATGGAACTGGAAAGCATTATGCTGAGTGAAATAGGCCAGGCATTGAAGGACAAATACCATATGATCTCACCTTTGACAGGAAGCTAAAGAATAAAACAAACAAGCAAACAGAATAAAAACAAAGACGCTGAAATAGAGAAGGACAAGTGGGCAGCGACCAGAGGGGAGAGGGGGAAGAAGGGAACTTAAGGGGAAAAAGGGGGAGGGATTTTGAGGAACAAGTATGAAAGACACAGAGATGAGGACTGGGGGGGGGGAATGGGAGGGAGGGGGGTGACCGGGCGGGGGGGGAGAGAAAAAAAATGTACTTGAAAAGTAACTAAATAAAATTTAAAAAAAAAAAAAAAAAGACTGGCTCCAGGACATGAAGGGTCCCCGCTTGGCCTGATGAGAGAGAGCCACGCGGTTTCAGCAGAGTGAGGACCCCCTCTTGGTGAGGTGAAAGAGGGAGCCACGTGGTTTTGGCAGGGTGCGAACCCCCTCTTTCCCAGGTGAGGGGGAAAACCACGCAGCTTTGCCAGAATGGAGATCCCTGCAGCCAGGTGAAGAAGAAAGCCACATGCTTTTGGTGGAGTGGGGACTCCTGCAGCTTTGGTAGAAGAGGCCCACGTGGCTTTGGGGTGCCCCCTTTGGCCGCGGGGCCTGAAAAGCAAGAGAGACTTTGACTGGAACTGGGTACAAAAGGGGACTCTTGCCAGTGGACCATGAGAGGGTACCACGGTACTTTGGATTAACTCGAGATCCTGCACAGTGACACAGCTGATGGCACCAGCGGCCTGAAAAAGGGACGTGTGCTCTTTTCCTGATTTATGGTACCTGGAGTTGGGACAGTGGGAGAAGGGAGTGCTGTGTGGGTGTAGGTGGATACATAAAGGACTTTGATATTTTAGTGGTGGCATTAGGCCTGAATAGCATTAAATAAACATTTTGTTTCCTTTTCACAAATCTCTGGCATTAAGAGATGTCTTTCCAATTGGCGGCAGACAGAAGGGCCCAGTAGATTTTAGTATTTTGTTTTTGGGAGGGGCCCCTGTTGTATAGCAGTTTTGGGCATCCCTAGGTGGGCCAAATATTGTATTGCCCCTCCCTCGGACCACCTCCTCTTCTTCGGGAACACAATAA
>NW_026521604.1:0-1897 GCF_021234435.1 Artibeus jamaicensis | reverse complement strand
GTGTGATGTGTGTGCAGTTGAGAGATGAGTGTGCAGATGAGTGATTAGTGTGCTGGATAGTGATGGCTGTTCAGGTGAGAGATGATCGTGCAGGTGAGAGATGGCTATGCAGTTCAGAGATGGCTGTGGAGGTAAGTGATGAGTGTGCTGGTGAAAGATAGGTTTGCAGGTGAGTAATGGCTTTGCAGGTCAGTGATGACTATGCAGGTAAGTGATGAGTGTGAAGGTGAGAGATGGCTGTGCAGGTGAGAGAGGACTATGCAGGTGAGTGAAGATTGTGCAGGGAGTAATGAGCGTGCAGGTTAGAGAGGCTGTGCAGGTGAGAGATGAGTGTGAAGGTGAAAGATGATAGTGCAGGTGAAAGGTAACTGTGCAGATGAGAGATGGCTCTAACGGTGAGAGATGAGTGTGAAGTTGAGAGAACATCTTGCAGGTGAAATGTAACTGTTCAGGTGAGTGATTACCGTTGAGGTGAGAATAACTGTGCATGCCAGTGATGGCTTTGCAATGAACGATGATTGGGCAGGGAAGAGTGAGAATGCAGGTGAGAAAGGATTGTGCAGGAGAGTGATGAATGTGCAGGTTAGAGATGACTGTGCATATGAGAGATGACTGTGAAGGAGAGTGCAAATTGTGCAGGGAGTGACGAGAGTGCAGGTGAGTGAAGGGGGTGCAAGTGAAAGATTACTGTGCAGGTCAGTGATGGCTGTGCAGTGAGAGATGAGTATGCAGGTGAGAGATGATGGTGCAGCTGAGAGGTAACTCTGAAGGTGAGAGATGACTGTGCAGGTGAGAGGTAACTATGCAGGTGACTGAAAATGTGGACATGATAGATGACTGCGAAGGTCAGTGATGATTTTGCAGTGAGAGATGAGTGTGTAAATGAGAGATGATTGTGCAGGTGAGAGGTAACTCTGAAGGTAAGAGATGACAATGCAGGTGAATATGGCTGTGCAGGTGACAGACGATTGTGCAGGAAAGAATGACAGGGTAGGTGAGAAATGATTTTGCAGGTGAGTACTGAGTGTGCATGTAAGAGATGGCTGTGCAGGTGGGTTAGGGTAGTGCACGTGAGAGGTAACTCTGCACTGAGGGAAAACAGTGCAGGTAAGTGATGAGCATGCAGGTAAGAGATGGCTGTGCAGGTGAGTATTTCGCAGGTGAGAGATGGCTGTGCAGGTGAGTGAAGAGGGAGCAGGTAAGAGATGGCTATGCAGGTGAGTGATGAGTGTGTGGATGAGAGATGGCTATGCAAATAGAGATGGCTTTGCATGTGAGTGATTAGTGTGCAGGCGAGAGGTTAGTGTGAAGAAGAGAGATGCCTGTGCAGGTTACTGATGAGTATGCAGGTGAGTAATTAGTATGCAGGAGAGTGATGAGTGTACAGGAGGCAGATGGCTGTGCAGATGAGTGATGGCTGTGAAGGTGAGAGATTACTTTGTAGGTGAGTGATGAGTGTGGTTGTGAGAGATGATTGTGAAGGTAATAGATGACTGTTCAGGTGGGTGAAGATTGTGCAGGGAGTGATGAGAGTGCAGGTGAGAGACGGCTGTGCAGGTGAGTTATGATTGTGCAGGTATGTGATGACTGTGCATGTGAGAGATGATACTGCAGGTGAGTGATCAGTGTGCAGGAGAGTTTTGACTGTGTAAGTGAGTGTTGACTGTGCAGGTGAAAGATGAGTGTGCAGGTGACTGATGGCTGTGTAGGTGAATGATGGCTTTGCAAATGAGAGATGACTGTGCAGGTGAGTGTTGAGTGTCCAGGTGAGAGATGAGTGTGCAGGTGACTGATGGCTGTGTAGGTGAATGATGGCATTGCAAATGAGAGATGACTGTGCAGGTGAGTGATGAGTGTCCAGGTGAGAGATGGCATTTCATGTTAGAGATAACTATGC
>NW_026521603.1:0-136704 GCF_021234435.1 Artibeus jamaicensis | reverse complement strand
TTTTGGTGGTTCTTAGAATTGGTTCAATAGGAGCTGTTTTAAAGTTGATTTTTGAAACACTTCATACCAAGTCCCTATTTTTTAGCTTTATAATCTCTGAAAAGCAGGAGGGCAGAAAGACCATTGTAATACAATAAAGACTACGAAGTGAAGGCAAAAAAAGAGTGAGGTCTCCAAGGTCATTCAGGAATGTTTCTAAATCACGTCTACGTTTTATGAACATGACACCGTACGACAAATTAAAATATTAACATGCTATCTTGAATATTTTATACAGTAAACGTTCTATCTACTCAATATGGACATCACAAACACAATTTGCTACTCATATTTTCTTTAGTCCCTTCAAAAGGCCACTGGCAACAGCCTTTTGGTTAGATTAGCTGCTGACAGTTACACAAAAAGGAAAAAATAATGAAAATATTAAAAAATAGAGGTTTTAAAGCTGAAAAAATAATCAAATTACTAAGTCATGAACACTGATTTAAAGTCTACTAATTGTAATTAACATCACAAAGACAACGTCTTATGCTCTGGTAAACCCAAACTATGTTTAAACAATGTCAAGTTACTTCAAACTGTCCATGGTTTTCCTCAGAGTAGATGATCAAATAGTAATACATTGGAAACACACCCCTAAAGAATGTCAAAACTTTTATCAGTAACACACAAAGTTCACAATCAAAGAAAAAGGGTGTGTACTTAATCAAGAACTTACCGAAGTTGAACTCCCTCACTTTCCGTTTTCCAGCATTGGCAGGTTCTGTGACTGGCGGCTGGGGTGGCTCGTTGCTCTTTGGTCTCTTGGTAGGTGGAGAATAATCATCATCTTGAAAAAGAAAACTGCCATCAGTGGGGGGGCAGACTAAATGACTTAGAGTCATCACCTGTTACATCCTCAACAGTCGAAAGGTAAGGGGAGTTTGAAATCATTCTTCCTGTATTGGCATTTTCAGCATATTTTCCCTAGTTACATGTGAGGTTTTCCTACTCTACTGGGGTGTGCTCAAGTGAATATCCCTCCTTTTCCCTGTCTTCCTCACTGTTTTTCCTTCTTCCTTTGCTTAATCTGAACTGTCACTATAAATTTCTCCTCTCATTAACTGCTCTCAGATAACTGCCTACACTTATACTCTATTTTGTCTTTGTAAAAAAAGGTTTGGATGGAGACAGCTACCTACAATTAAACAAATATGTAAGAAAGGGAAGAGAAAATACAGCTTGAGTGGAAAATTAGTTAAACTCACATACAATTCAGGCACATAAACAAGGGAGGATGAACAACTATGTATCAAACCCTTAAATGCAGAATATATAGAATTAAAGAAATATAGCTGTATTATTTGTGAAACAGGTAATACTGATTTGGTCAATACAAAACCTATGTAGAAATGACCAATCAGATATTTAGGCACAGAATACAGACTTCGCACACACTTGTAGCTGGAGTTCATGTTGACTTGTTCGTGGATAAGGATGTAACAGAACACCGCTATGATACTTTAACATATCTAATGCTAAAATTAAGGACATTGGGCTCAAATTAAAAAGCTGTCACTATCATCATATAGTCCCTGAAAATGTCACTGCACACTACTAAGATTTCTGCTCAAATACCATGTGTAAATAACTGAAATTATAACTTTACATTTATACTTTAAGTATGGGATAGAAAATAATTACTGTGTAAAATAAACTAGCAGTAACAAAAAGATACCGTTAAAATATAAGCTACCTCTTTAGATCAGTGTAATTCTCATTTTCATTTTAAAGGTCAAGAAACAAGCTCAGAGAATGTTACTCCACTTAACCGTGTTGTAACTCTAGACAGTGCGGCAGAGATTGGATTATGGGTAAAACTCTTTCCACTAAACTAACAGGTAAACTCTCAAACAGGTAACATGAAATCCAAATTCAGGCTAATACACAATGTTGCCTGGACAAGTAATGGATAACTATTATATATGTTGCATATTAATCAAGAAAATAATCTGCCTGAAGCCTGAAACATTTGGCATCTCGTCCCTACCACAGCCTTGAGTACAAACATTGTTGCTTGGACGCACGGACTTTGGCTTCTTCCCGTCATGACTACAGATATTCCAGTAACCTGACTGCAGGAGGGAAACCTACCAATGTCACCAGTACCACATGCAGTGCCATTATGATCCAATTTGTGTGCTGGCAAAGGCAAAAATGCTAATTTAGGAGACACTATTTCAGGAAAACATCATAAAGACAATTTACAACACTATAAAAACTTTCATGTGTAGAAAACACTGTAGAAATGCATGTTCAAATACAGGAAAAACCCACAACAAACCATGGTACAGTACTAGTGAAAAGTGACAAATTACTAGTAAAATAAAACATGACAATGTCACCTGGATTTATAATTATTAAATTACAACGAGAACTAAAAATGGTTGAAAGACCAACAGTAGATTATTTAAATAATTAGATTTAAACCTAAGTAGATACACTTGGGAAAACATTAGGTGTCACTCACTCCTTTGGCCTTCAACTCTGGAGAGATGCTCAAAGAATAAACCCTCTTTTCCAACCTCCTAACAGATTGTTAGAACCCTAAGAGTATTTTTATGCTAGTTTCCAAAAGGTAAAATGAAATATACTAGTTTTATCTATAAATATTATCAAAGCATTTTAATGTTTAGTATTGATATTTCTTCCGAAACATTAAACAATGAGATTTAAAACAAAAATATGTTCCCTGTAGGCTAATGTTGCCTAAAATATTTATAGATCATCATTTAAACTGGTTAATTAAGTTACATAAAATGAAAAAGAAAATACAGCTGTAGGATGATAAGGAAGAACTGCAGTGATTATATTAATCTCAATGATCATCTACACTGTTTCAAACTGAGGCCGAGGTGAAAGGCCAAGAGTGATTTTCTTTAGTGTCAAGACCTCACTTCTTCGGTCAAACCTATTTGAGGACACGAAGGGTTTAAAACAGTATAAATACATTTAGAAAAGTAACATCATTGATTGTAAACAGAAGAAAGGCAAATCTGGGACAGTATTTTTTAACAAGACAACAATGATTTAAAATCTTTAACAAAGATTATAAAAAATTGAAAAGTGTTATCATGTTTCTGAAGGGACAAATAATGAATTTCAGGCTACTATATGTGAACAAATACAAAGAGATTAATTATTTGTAATGATAAAATATCATACCACATATTACATTAAAAGAGTAACCCATTTAATTCATATAAAACATGAAATTAAATCATAATAGCTATCAACTTAGCCACACCTTCCATTTTTTCCTCCACTCTGCTGAAAACAACTATAATTAGTATCAAGAAAGGATGAGAAATGTTTTTATTGATTGCAAAATCAAAATTCTTTCTCTGTAGCAGAGAATACAAAGAAAACTCCGAGACTACCTCCAACAACTGGGTCCAGGACATAGCACCATTTCTAAGTATCATGCTGTTCCGACTTTATAAACAACCACTTTTGTGTAAAAAGACACGTATTTCAGGATGCTTCAAAATGAAGCCCAAACTACTCATAGCATCAAAACTAAAAGCTTAGAAACACACGTTTCAAAATGTTTTTAACATACAAAACCTATTAATCAGAAATGACATTTATTCTACCAGTACTGACACTAGAGGTTCCACACCTCAAAAGATGGCAGCAACGCTCCCCAACTCAAAATTCATGTTTAGAAAATTATCTGTTTTTCTTTAGCATCCTCTTTACAAATACCTTAGAGATAATACAGACTTCAGAATTAAATATGTTACTATAATCTCATTGGGAAATGCATAACTAGAATATGAAGCTTTTTCCTGATACTTTTATTTTCATAACCAAATTGGTAATGTTTTGTCATACAAACTGATACCCATTCAAACTAAACAAAACACAAATCAAAATCAACCAAGCACTGTATCCCTTCGGAAATCACTCAAAGATATTAATTACCCTTCACATTTCAAATTACTATTTGGCATTTTTCACCCATGGATCCAGGTCATAACTCCACTAACAAAATCTTTAAATGCTGACTTACTCGGTTACAGGTTCTATGAACTCCCCAGTTACATTTACAAGGTAAACGGAGCTCTGACTGGTATAGCCCAGTGCATTGGGTGTTGTCCTGCAAACTGAAAGGTCGCTGGTGGATTCCCCATCAGCACATGGTCCTGGGTCGTGGGCCAGGGCATGTGATTGATGTTTCTCACTTAGGTCAATGTTTCTCTCCCTCTCTTCCCCCCTCCCTTCCCCTCTCCAGAAATGAATACATACAATCTTTAAAAATAAAAAGAGAAGCACAGTAATTAAACAATGACAAACACCCGAGCATATTCAGCTCTATCTTTAGAAACACCCAGAATTTAACCCCTTATGTCCACTTCTACCGTCCTATTCTAAAGGACCATGCTGTCTGCCCTAGACCATTCTAACAGCGTCCTAAGTTGGATTTCTTGCTTCCACTATGCTCTGCTCTCAGACGTCTGCAACACAGAAGCCGTTTCTCCAAACTGAAGGACAGAACCTGTTGCTCCTTTGTTCAACACCCTCCAGTGAACCTTGCCTACCTTGCTCACTCCTAAACCCTTGGCATCTGATGCAATCCTTCTCCACTACATACAAGTTGCTTGGCATTTGTAGAATGTTTAAATGAACATCTGAATAGTGTAAGCCTTAATCATATGCAGCAGCCAAATATGTACCTGCATCCTAAGCATGAATTTCACAAAAACGGATACCACCAGAGGATGACAGGTAATCCAACTCCTGAAGCTCCAAAACAGTGCTACCTGAATTGTAGTCCATATACTGGAGGAGGTGAAGTGCACCAACTACATGGAGAACTGCACTCTTTTGTTCAAATATATAGGTATACTTTTAAATATATATGAGAATGAAATTTGAAAATTTCAAAGACAGCTTACTTTGAAAGATACAAAATTAATTTTTAAATGAATCTGCCTAAAATCAATTAAAAGCAGTCTTAAAAACTTCCCATATTAGCTTCTTTCATGACAGCTAGATCTCAAACAAGGATGCATTAAGACGTTCTCAGCACACGTAAAAGATAAGCCCATCAAAGACGGGAGAGCAATTTGAGTTTACCCAAAAACATAGTCATTCATGGTGCTTATGAAATTAAGGCTTGCACAGTTGTATAATTCTAAGGGCTACTTCTCAAACCTAAGTCGCACAACTTATAAAGGTGCCCCTCTGATCTACGTAGAGGGGGGACCACCACAGATGGAAGAGTGCACCACCGGCAATGGGCACGGACCGTTATCCTGCAGAGATAATGCATCTGCATTAACGCCAGTTAGTCCCGCAGAACGCCACATGACTTCAAAGAAATATATCAAAGTTAAAGTGGTGTGGAGAACCTGACAGACTCAGACAGCCGAGTTCTTTCTTAAGCTTTTCTATAAACTATTTGGGAAATGCAGAAAGATACAACAGAAAATAAAAGTCATCCACAGGCATGCAGGATTATCTTCTCCTTCCAGTATTTTTCTGAACAAAACTAACATCATTCTCCACATACACTTTCTTTTAAACTTGACTTGTTCGTGAAGGGCAGGAGTTCCTCCCCGCTCCTCAACTAAACATATGACAACAGGGACCTTTTTCTGGATCATTTACTCTAAACAAACCAAAAAAATCACAATTTCAGTGCCTGTATATTTTTTCTATTATGAAGACGCATCAAAAGTTAATTTCTGAACTATAGTATTTGGTGAGTTTCTACCATTCTGCAATCTTTCCAGAAAAAATAAACAGTATTTATCCAACAGATGCACAAGTTCTCATTTGACCTTTCTTGTTAATATGACAGACTTAAACTTCACCTTCCATAGTGTACTGATAAAAAAACGTCTAGGTGCTTTATTCACCGCAAAACCATTTAGGAGTCCCTGAAAATCATCAATGTTTTTCTCTTGTGCAATCCTTTTACCTTCTTCTTGTATCATCTTGGTCGAAAGAGAGACCCCAGTGTGACGCTGCTCCAAATTATGAGTCTCGACCTCCTGCTCCGCCTCCGGTCACTTTGGAGGTTTCCCTCGCATTGACTGCCTTCTTCTGTCTTGGCATCTGAAGAAGCTTTTCTTCCTGTTGCCTCCACAGTCTGATGACACTCTCTGTGGGAGGAGGTCCATAGTGTCTCTCGGCAGCTCTGTTGCCATGCTTTTTAGCATATTTAATAGCTTTTGGCTTAAAGCTTGCAGTGTATGAAAACCATTTTGACATTTTCCAAGGGATTTTTCCCATAATTTCTCCCGCCCAAAGTGTACGAAGAGAAATGTGCTGTTCACCAGATGGTAATAAAGTCTGCATCACCTGTCTGCATCAAGTGGATTCCCATCGGCATCATCTATCTTTCTCTGAGGATAACAACACGTTGCTCTTTGTTTCATTTCATTGAATCGTTTGTGAAAACTGCTTTCATTGTAAGTTTGCCGTAAGTTCAGCAAAACAAATATCATATTCCAGGGTATTATTTTGCACACAGATATCGTTATTGCTTTCTAGAGTTACACTTTTAATGCATAAGCATAAATAAAAGAATTAAAAGCACGTATATGATAGGGAATTACTACTACCTATGTATAATGCATATCTTTATTTTCCCCTAAAATTTCGGTAAAAAATACGCATTATAAAAGGCAAATGCAGTAGCAATTTAACTAAGGTTGATATATAGTTTGTTCACATACATATGTGCCATAGAAAAGTCTACTCTGTAAAGTAATTACTTATACAGACCTGGTATTTCATTGGTGTTGATTGTGAACAAAAGCCATCTACATAGCAAAATTCAACTACTCGTTGACAAGTTTGGATGATTAAGCTTTCTGTACTATATGTTTTAGTTTAAAATAGTAAGATTTATCACTTCTTCCAAAGACTTAAAATTGAAAAGTTTGACACATTTCAGGTTCATGAGCCATTTATTTCGTGATTATCATTAACATCTCTTTAAAAGTCCTATATTATAAAAGCATGTGTTTCCTTTCCAAACAAATTTAATACAGCCGTTATCTGTTCTATAAGATATGATAAAAATAACTTGGTTATTTTCCTATTTAAAGCTTTGTCCTAATAAATTTTAATATAATCCATTTTCCTTATTTGTATAGAAAAGACAAAGTTTTCAGTATTTATAATGTTTATAAACTCTTAACATTTCCTTTTCCAATAGTTAATGAGGTTTATAAATAAAAATTTCAATTATTTAATGCTAAACTATAAACAATTCATAACTGCTTTTAGGTAAGCAAAATTTTATTAATGATAAAAGAAATAGATATATTATTTTGAGACATGAAGTATGAGAAAAATCTCATGTCAGGTGAAAGCTACCAATATAGTCATAGTTTTTTAGAAGCAATGAAGACATACATTTTGAGCAGTGAGTTGTTAAGTGGCCAAATACTATAAATGACCAAGTGACACCAGGAGGAGACTTGTTATTAGAGAGACAGAAAGTGAGTGATTAGAGAGAGAGAGAGAGAGAGAGAGAGAGAAGGAAATCCAAGAAAAGCTAAGCAGCAGTTAAAAAAGAAAAAGGTGAAGTACCAAGATGTGTGGTTATAGGGGGAAAAAACCTATGGGAAATGTGATATATGTGTATTTTAAATGTTCATTAGAATGTTGCATATGCTGAAAGCAGGTATGTTATAAAACTACCTATATACATGTGTATAAATCAAATCACGTTTAGATGCGTACACAACCAAGTGAGTAGAGGGACTTTACAACAGGGCAGATGTGAACATAACAGTGTAATTTGTTCTTTTCTTTCAATATTTTTCCTTAGAAGAGAATTACTTTGAGGGAAAAAAATTTATATGGGAGTAGTGTGCGACAAAGTAAAAAGAAAAAATATGGACTTAACTATTAAATATGAACGATGACACTGTTAACAATTATATTAGCTGAATTTTTATTTTATTTTTTAATATATTTTATTGATTATGCCATTACAGTTGTCCTATTTCCCCCCGTCATTCCCCTCCACCCTGCACACCCCCTCTCCGACCATTCCCCCCCCTTTAGTTTATGAACACGTGTCTCCGGTTCTTTAGATTCTATGTCTCCGCTACTATTCTTGCCTTCCCCCTATCTATTTTCTACCTACCATCTATGCTACTTATTTTCTGTACCTTCTCCCCCCTTCTCCTTCTTCCACTCCCCTGTTGCTAACCCTCCATGTGATCTTTATTTCTATGGTTCACTCCTGATCTAGCTGTCCTCTTAATTTGCTTTTGTTTTAGGTGTGGTTGTTAATTACTGTGAGTTTGCTGTCCTTTCACTGTTCATCTTTTTTATCTTCTTTTTCTAAGTCCCTTTAAAATTTCATATAATAAGGGCTTAGTGATGATGAACTCCTTGAATTTGATCTTATCTGAGAAGCACTTTATCTGCCCTTCCATTCTAAATGAAAGCTTTTCTGGATAGATCAATCTTGGATGTAGGTCTTTGGATTTCATGACTTGGAATACTTTTTTCCAGCCCCTTCTTGCCTGTAGAGTCTCTTTTGAGAAATCTGCTGACAGTCTGATGGGGACTCCTTTGTAGGTGACTGTCCCCTCATCTCTTGCTGCTTCTAGAATTCTCTCCTTCATTTTTATCTTGGCTAATGTAATTATAATGTGCCTTGGTGTGTTCCTCCTTGGGTCCAACTTCTTTGGGACTCTCTAAGCTTCCTGGATTTCCTGGAAGTCTATTTCCTGTGCCAGATTGGGGAAATTCTCCTTTATTATTTGTTCAAATAAGTTTTCCACTCATGGCTGTTCCTCTTCCCCTTCTGGCACCCCTATAATTCTGATGTTGGAATGTTTAAAGATGTGCTGGAGGTTCCTAAGCCCATCCTCATTTTTTTGAATTCTTGTCTACATTCTTTTCTGTTTAGTGACTTTTTCCCTCTTTCTGGTCCACTCCTTTGATTTGAGTCCCAGTTTCCTTTCCATTACTATTGGTTTCCTGTGCATTTCCCTTAATTTCAATTAGTTTAGCCTTCATATGTTCCTCTAATTTGTGACTAAAATTGACCAGTTCTGTGAGCATCCTGATCACCAGTGTTTTGAACTGTGCATCTGAAAGTTCAGCTATTTCTTCATTGCTTAGATTTATCAGCTCTGGGGCTCTAAGTTCTTCTTGAGCCACATTTTGATCTGTTCATGTGTGTTAGGTATGAGGAGCATAGCCTTAGTTGTTTACCAGGGCGGGGCCACCCAGGTCGCTGGTTTGTGATGCTGTAGGTGGGGGCAGGGTCAGAGAGGGACAATGGCAGTCCCCTCTGCCGCTTCCTGCCACTGGGGCCTGCATGGTCTGTCTCACCGCTCCCTCCCTCACCAGTTTATCGGTTTGGCTGAAGGGTTCGTTGTTGTCAGACTTCCCTGAAGTTCAATTTTCTGTAGTTTTGGCTGCGTTTTTCTTGCTAAAACTTTGTTGTTTTTAAACTTGGTTGTGGTAGGAGGCACAGTGCTTCCACCTACGCCTCCATCTTGGCAAAAGTCTTATTAGCTGAATTTTTAAATAATTCAGGATAAACTGGCTCATCTACATTCATGCATTATCTTTGAGGAAAAAACTAGGTTTAAAGCAACTCTGGCTATAAAGATTAGTTTAAAATATATTTGTAGCTACTGATTCAAAAACAGTTTTTAGGAATAGGTTATATGTTAGCTTCTAATAGTATTTTAGGAGAAAACTCCCTTTAAAAATTGACTAACCTAGCAACACTTTCTTCTTCACTTTACTCAAGTAGATAACAGAGGTTACTGATACTAATTAGATATAGCTATCACAACCCAGCAACAGATTACAGAATTTGATCTGATGGTCATAGTTTTCATTTTTTATTCTCAACTCCCAACAACAGGGCATAACCTGGACCACTGCTCATTTTCACAGCTTACTATTGTTGTATAAAACTCCCAAAGCACTGGGTGCACTGGTGGGAAGCGGGCTGCTTTGGTTAGACATACACATATATGCTTCAATTCTTATCACAAGTTTCCTTTAAGAATGAATGAGCCCTGGCTGGTGTAGCTCAGTGGATTGAGCATGGGCCTGCGAACCAGAGGATAGCGGTTCGATTCCCAGTCAAGGCACATGCCTGGGTTGCAGGCCAGTTCCCAGCAGGGGAGCATGAAAGGCAACCATACACTGATATTTCTATCCCTCTCTCCTTCCCGTCCCCTCTAAGATAAATAAATAAAATCTTAAAAAAAAAAGAATGGATGAAATATTTACATCTAAATATGGATAAAATGCATACTTAGAAATGTGAATGTGACAAGTGTTTTTATGACCAGAAGTAAACTTTTGGAATCAAGGCTTTTCGGTAACTAACCTTCAATTGTCACCTCAACTTCAGGGTCTTCACGTACTTCTGAAGGGACATGTTGAGTAGAATCTTGAAAGAAATAAAATTCTAAAATGACATTCATTATAAAGCACTTTCTCTGTTCCAACATTTTATTGATCTGACACTCCAAAAGCAGCCTACTATCAAGTTTTACTGGCATTTTATTTCATCTCATATGTACTAAAATATCTGGCCCCTTTACTTAGAAATAGGGATAAAAAACCAAAAACTAGAAAACTTCTGGAAAACTATTAGATATTACCAAGTTACCTGCACTGATGGACTAAAAAACCTTCTATTTTTGGAGGAGTAAGATTATAATAAAGTAAGAGTTTTTTCCTACTACAACTAGAAAATGCTAAAAAGAAAATAAAGCCTTTATTTTTTTCTTTCCTGTTTTTACTATTTCTCTTCTGCTATCAGAAATCCTAGGAGTGATTTAACTGTGAAGTCAAACCACAGTTTTTTGCAGTGGGGACCTTTAGGTTAAGACAATGACTATAAAAAAATGCATAAGGACTATATCCCCTAATGTTATATGCAATATTCCTTTAAAAATTACATATTTCATTAATATTTGTGTTACTGCACCAAAGAAATATATGTACATCAGAATGTTAGTGCTAGAAGCTAGAAAGTATCTTTATCAACTCTCTTTGATTTTGAAAAGGTTGAGAGATTAATTGATTTGCCAAAGATTGTTTATTGGTTAGTAAAGGAATAAAGACCAGAACCCAGGTTTGATTGAATTCTATTAACACTGCAATAAATCAACAAAAATCTCCTCAAAAATAAAGTATGCGAAAGCCTAATATCTAATTACAGAATTGCAAACTGTGAAGTAATTCATAGTGCCTGATGAAACCTGTCCCATGTATACTCTATATCGGTATTTTGCTGTAAATACCACCTATTCAAAATAGAAGATTTTCTTACATTGAAAATATTAAATTATCTCCACACAGGAAAAAAATGTCATGTACACTATCTTCTAAAAACAAAAATAAATCTAAAGTACTGTTTAAAATGAGCATCTTACTATTTCTGCAGGACACGTGTTCCAGTTAGAAACCTTACTTATAAAATTGAATTTGGAAAGATTAAGAAGTCCCTCCACTCAGAGAGGGTAAAAGATCAAACTAATGATTTTTAAAAATAAACAAAGGAAATATATGGAGTATAAAGTTACACAACATACTTCATTTTTAACCTACATAAATAAGGTGCAACACGACCAGCCTATGAGAGAAATAATTCTAAAACAAGATTCAGTTACCTTATCAGTCATTTGCCTTGGGAACGATTATAAAAACTTTTTGGAAATTATACAAACCACTTAGAAATAGGAAGCCATACTACATCCTAACAGTTTAACTCATTTCGAGATTCATTACTAGATTCACAAAAGGGAAAATTGGTTTTGAAAAATTGTTGCTTGTGAAGTTCATTTATGTTTTTCAAAAAATAAAAAGGCCAATACATTTTTCCTTTTCCATTTAGAAAAGTAATAATACGAATATAAATACTATAAAACACAGTCCGTCCAATATAAAGAAACACTGAATAAAAACAGTATTCGGTAAGATGGAAGTGAAAAGTTATATATACCTTGCAAAGACTTCGAAAGGGGGAGTTTGTCATCAACATCATCAGTTTCAGAAGGGCCTGCTTTGGAATACAAAGATAACACTTCAAAAGCAATCCCAAAAATGTATTTTGGGTCACTTTAGTAAAGAAATTTGGGTGAAACATATGGAATACTACAGCCTTTTCCTGAACAACAAAAAAAAGACTGACAAAATGAATGTCGTCAATTTACAGTCTCAGTGAATGAAAAAATTGAGCTCAGATAAACTCATATATAGACAGTCAAAAGCATTTTTGAAAATGACTAGACATGAAGTGAATGGGAATGATACGTCTGAAATGGTGAATATGGCTTTTTTTAAAAGATTTTATTTATTTACTTTTAGAGGGGAAGGAGAGAGGGAGAGAAACATCAATGTATGGTTGGTTGCCTTTCGTGCATCCCCTGCTGGGAACTGGCCTGCAGGGAAGCAGTCTGCAACCCAGGCATGTACCCTGACTGGGAATCGAACTGCAATCCTTTGATTTGCAGGCCCCTACTCTATCCACTGAGCTACACCAGCCAGGGCTGAAATGGTGAATATGAATTTTTTTAAAACAACGGTAAAAGGTTCATAACAGCAAACTGCAACTTTTACATTGTACAGCGTATAAGTGCAGGATTATTTTACAAGGTGTATTTGTTCCTTCCTTGACAAAAATTTGCTTAATCTTTTGTCATACTGAAGACAAATGCAGAATCAAGTTCTTACAGCTTACTCAGGATCTCTCAAGTCATGTAATTAACCTACCAGTAAGCTTGAACCTCCTTGGAAATAGAAACATGACAAACTAACAGTTAATTCAGAATCCCCCTTTCCTGCAGATTCATAAGCACTTTCAAATAATTTAACATGGTTCTTTCCAATTATTAACATATAAAGTATTTGCGATTAATTAAATCTTTGCCAAGTGCTATGCAGATTATGATAAACATTTGCATGTTATTATTCTAGCACTTTAGTAATGAAACATTTAAAAGAGAAAGAAAAGTGTTTTCAATGGCTACTTAACATGAAACATCTTGCATGAATATGAAATATACAAACTATCTCTATTTATTTGGAAAATATCCTTCCTAAGACTCTTTGGTTTGCTAATGCTGAGGAATTTCACAGAGGCACAAAACCACGCATTATATGCAAAGGACACATCACAGAGAAACACAACTTTATAGAAAATACAAAAACTGTATTTGGAATCATAACTGAGAGCAGGGCATTGAATGAAAGAGCCCTAAATTTAAATGCCAAATTCACGGCTTCCTAGTCATGTGATCCTGGGTAAAGACGTACAGAAAAAAATTCATGACACCATACCTAAGGGCAGTAACTGACTTCTAAATGTTGCTTCAACTGCTTTTTCACAAGGTTACCTATGTGGTATTTTCAGTATTGTTCTTTTCTGAATTCTTTTTCACGAGGTCCTTGTTGCAACCAAGTATATTTCTTAGGCTTCCATTATATAGGGTTTCTATTTTAAATAATCTTTTTATTACTAAGTTATACGTTACATTGTGTTCAGGGAATTTTTAAAGGCTATCTGTGAACAAGTATAAAGTCAATTTTTGTAAAAGATCCATGATTTGTAAACAAACATTTATTAGTTAGGTATAGAGTTCTGGATACACTGTAGAGTTCAAATATTCTACTTGTCATTTATAAGTACTCAATGACTGTGGATTTGTAAACATGTCATGATTATGTTGATTCTTTTACTTTTATTTTGAGGCTACGTTGTTAGGTATATAATATTAATGATTGCTTTATCAACTTAGTAACTTATAACTATATATATTATATAATTTTACTATTTATGCCTATCTTTTCCTTTTCTGGCCTCAAATTAATATTGGTTAACTTTAATTTCTTCTAGTATACTGTCATAGATCATTAAAATTTCAAATTATCTATGATGTTTAATTTTAGCTACCTGTTTTAACAGCACACATTTGGATTTTATTCATATTTGACCCTCAGACTCAAAATCCTGGTAGTGTCTACCAATCGCTGTGAACATCACATATTTCCAACACTCATATCTGAGTGCCACTATCTTACAGGGAGACTGACATGTACGCAGAAATATGTACAAGCCTATTTGGGGATACCAAACTTTTGGAAGAAAACATAAATGTAGAGGAATGAACAAATGATCACAATATAACTAGCACAATGACAATATTAAATCTACATGTGAAGAAATACATACATCTTGAAGACTTATACTGAGTAACACACGAGAACACATACATAATAATACATATAGTATGATGCCATTCATGTCAAGCTTAAAAACTGAGAAAATCTATACATAAAATATATGTGCACAGATACACACACAGACACCTCTGTGGGATTACATACAAGGTACAAGTACAAAACCCTTATCAGGAAGGACAACCCTTATTTCAATAGAACGGTTAACTCAAGTGAAACAGGGAGAAAGCGGTCGTCTGGCAGAGCTCAAAGAAGCATGTCAATTACACATTTACCAGGTTGTGTCCTGCGGAGATGAGGACGACAAAAGAGTTCAGTAAGCCTGGGCAGACATACAATTTGTATGTAGATTTGAAACATTTCATTTTAAAAAGGCATTTTAGAAATATAATACAGCAGTGCAAAAACTGAAGTACACCAAAAGATAATGTCTCACAAATTCTGTTTTACAAAGGCAGCCTGAAACAGGAGACAACCTGCTGAGGGATTCTATTTACATGAAATACAAAAACACACAAAATTAATCTGGGTTCTTACACATCAGGACAAGGGCTGGTTGCCAGGAAAGTAGCCCCAGAGAAGGAGCTTCTATGAGACTGACACCTAACAACAGACCTTCAGAACGCATGAAGCACAAGTGACAGCAGTGAGAAGAGAAACAGAGAAACCCACAGAGGCGACTGGCATTTCTACACTCCTGGGATTTACAGAACAAGGAGACAGAAATGTGAGAAAGGATCGAGCAGGTTTGTATGTACCACTTTATCAATCAACCTTAACAAAGCTAAACGAAATTACACAAAGAATGTTCTCTAAGCACAATAAAACAAACAGAAAATCATTAATAGAAAGATGTCTGAAATGTCCACAAGTTTTAATTTGGAGAAATTAAAACTACACACGTCTACGTAAAACACAGGACAAAGAAGAAACCACAAGAGAAATTAGAAAATATTTTGAATTGAATGAAAATACACATCAAAGTTCATGAGGCATTGCTAAACTAATGCTTACGAGGGGGGTAGTTTATGGCATTAAATGCTTGTAATGGAAAAGATCTCAAATCAACGATTTAAGCTTCTATCTTAAGAAACAAAATTAAAGCAAGCAGAAAACAAAGAAACATTAAGAACAAAAACTGCAAAATAAAAGCTGAATCAGTGAGGAAAAGTATTTTTGAGAAAACTACACAGCTGGACCCGTGGTTCTGTTTTGGGAATGATACCGTTCCCCGGGGACATGGCACTGTCTGGACACATTTTTAATTCTTGTAACTCGCAAGTTGCTACTGATACCTACCTAGTAGTTAGAGGTCACGGAGTTTACTGAACATCATACAACACATAGCATACAACAGTTAACTGTTTGATCTAAGTATCTGTACTGTCAAGCCTGATAAACCTGAGCTAGGCAAATCAAGAAAAAAATGAAAGGCACAAATCACAAAACTGAAAATGAGGAATCAGGATAAACCCTTACAAACATTAAAATTAAAAAAGCTTCAAGATGAAATACACAAATTCCTTAAAAGATACAATGTGCCAAATCAGTCAAGAATAAATATGTAAACTGAATAGTCCTATAACTATAAAAAGAAATTTAAAAGTTAACCAGGTATGGGTCTGGCCAGTGTGGCTCAGCTGGTTGGAGTGTCCTCCTGGGGACCAAAAGGTCGCAGGTTCAATTCCAGGTCAGGGCACATACCCAGGCTGTGGGTTAGGTCAGGGCATGCAAGAAGGCAGCTGATTGATACTGCAGTCTCCCTCCCCGCCCCCCCATAAAGCAACTTTAAAAATGTCCTTGGGTGAGGATGAAACAGAAAAATAAATAAACAGAAATTAACCAACTAGGGTTTATCCCAGGAATACCTGGCTGATTCCACATTTCGAAATTAATGTCAATTATCATTTGAATATTCTAAACAAGAAAAACCATGTAATCACCTCAATAGCTGCAATAAAAACCTTTCACAAGCACCCAATCACCATAAAAACTCTTCACAAACCGACACAATAACATACCCACAGCTATCATACTGAAAGATTTTCTTCTAAAACTGTGCACAAGGTAGGATTATCTGCTCTCACTACCCCAACTCAACATAACACTACATGATCCCAGCCAGCACAACTAACACAAGGGGGGAAAAAGGAAATAACAACAGCTATTCAGAAATGCCAAAAGATTTCACCAAAAAGTTGCTAAAATAAGTGAATTTTAACTAGATCACAAGATAGAAGTTCAGACGTAAAAAATCTATTGTAGTTAGCAATAAATAATTGGAAGCTGAAATGTAAAAGAACAGTACCACTTACTAACACCAAAAAACATTAACTATTTAGATATAAATCTTAGAAAGTGTGTACAAGATCTCTATACTGAAAACAATGCACTGATGAAAGAAATCAAGGAGGAGCTGAAGAGGTAAGATGTACGTGCCATGCTCATGAATCACAGGTTCCCTATTAGGACATTTAACCCAACTTACTCTATAGATTCAGCACAGCTGCCGTTAAAATCCCCAACACAGTTTTTAACCAATCAACAAGCTGACTTTTAAAATTCGTATGAAACGGTAAAAAGCTAAAATAAACAAAATCATTTTGAAAAAGAACAATTTCAAAGGACTCTTACAATATGATTTCAAGACAATGTAATTTTGGAAAAGGACCGACAGACACAGAGATCAATGTAACAGAATACACTCAGGAAACTGACAAGAGATGTAAAGCTAATGCAATGGAAAAAGAACAGCCTTTTCTGTTCTTTTTTTTTTTAAAGATTTTATTTATTTATCTTTAGAGGGGAGGGGAAGGAGAGAGGGAGAGAAATATCAATGTATAGTTGCCTCTCATGCGTCCCCTGCTGGGAACTGACCTGCAACCCAGGCATGTGCCCTGACTGGGAATCGAACTGTGATCCTCTGGTTCGCAGACCCGCACTCAATCCACTGAGCTACGCCAGCCAGGAAGAACAGCCTTTTCAACAGAGGATGCAGGGAAAACTGGATACTCATTATTTTGCACTCTGTACAAAACCTAGGTCTAAACTGATCACAGTCCTATGTGTAAAACTATAAAACTTTCTATGAAATAAAAGGAAAACCTCTATGATGTTGGGTCAGACTACGATTTCTTAGCTACCATACTTAAGCACAAATCATACAAGGAAAAAAAACCCTAAGTACGCAAATCACACTGCAAAGGACTTTTACACAGAATACACAAGGAACTGTCCAAATTCAATTATCAAGAAAAATATCCAAACTTCATGGACGGTATCTCTCAGCTTGCTAGATTAGAACAACACAAACAAAAAAACCAGTTGTCTAGCTCCACCTTCTTCAACTGCATTTAAGATACTATCATTCAGACCACCTTTCTCCTCTCACAGTATCTCATTTTCAAATCTTATTATTCAGGCATCATCTTAAAATCACACTCCTAATTTCAAAAGGGGAACAGAAAAAAAAACCTTTTATAATCCTAGTTGACATAACAAATATTAGAAAGACAATACTAAGAAGAAAAATAAACTTATTATTTAAAAAATTAAAAAATCTGTTGAAAAAACATGAAACAGTATTTAATAAACTTATGCATGTTTTTTAGGTACTAACAACTGCTATGAAGTTGTTAATACCTTCCAAAATTTTAACCTTTTAATTAAAAACCTTCACATTTACCTCAAGCTTTTGGCCGTGCAATTCTTAATGTCATAAGCAATAAAATGTTCAAAACTGACAGATAAAAATCATGAAATTCACCATAAAACACTTTAACATATGGATACAGGTATTCATTCCCATCATTACAAACCAAAATAAATTAATTCATAACACTTTTATAACATTCTGGAACTGATAATGGTTTAGCTCTTTAAATGAACTAACCCTACTATGCAAATGCATATTAAAACCAAAATGAGGTATCCTAAGATATTCAATAAGATGACTACACAGAATTAAGACTGACCACGTAAGTTCTGACAAGGATGTGAAGCAACTTGATACTCTGCTGAAGGAAATGTAAAACAGTAGACTCATGCACTGTGAAAAGCAGTGGGCAGTTTCTTAAAAAGTTGAATACCTACCATATATGTCCCAGCTATTCCATTTCTACGAATCTACTCAAGAGAAAGGAAGGCATATTTCCACACAAGAATTTGCACACAAAAGTTGACAGCACCTTTATTTCCTAACAGCCCAAACTGGGAAAAACTAAATGTCCATCAATAAACAAAGGGACAAACAAGTTGCAGTATGGCCATACAACAGAATAATACCCAGAAATAAAATGGAACTAGCTATTGGTACATGGAACACCATGGGTGGACTGCAAAACACTTGTACGCAATGAAAGAATTCACAAGCACACCACCCTCCATGAATAACAGTACATACTTGGTGATGATTCCATTTATATAAATTTCTAAAAAATAGAAACTAATCTAAAATGATAGAAAACACATCACTGGTTGCTAGGGGAGAGCAGTGAACTGACAAAGGGAAACAAGGAAACTCAGACATGATGGACATTTCCTTATCCTGATTGAAGTGAAGATGGTTTGATAACATATACAAAAAAACTAATCTGATTTTACTCTTTAAATGGTTTAATGTAATTTATACATGCAAAAAAAATTAAACTTACTATTAAATCTAGAAAACATCCTTCTAAACTAAAATCCATTAAGGCTTAAAAGCAAAATTCATCGTGAAATTATAAATTTTAATTCCTTCCTCATGATCAAGCAAAAACACATGTAACAAAAAGTAGCTAAAACTTATTACTGTCTTACCTTTTATAGATTTTTAAGATAATGATAATGTTTACACAATTGTTTTTGTTGCACAAATAGAACTATTAATGTTTCAATGCCCAAGCTGAACAGTTCAGTTGGTCAGATCATCCACCCAATCCACCAAGGTTGTGGGTTTGATCCCCAGTCAGAGCACATACAAGAATCAACCAATAGACTTCCAGCCAAGATGGAGGTGTAGGTGGAAACACTGTGCCTCCTCGCATAACCAAGTTTAAAGACAACAAAGTTTTATTAACAAAAACGCAACCAAAACACAGAAAATTGAACTATATGGAAGTCCAACAACAATAAACCCGTTCAGCCAGACCGGTAGGAGGGGCAGAGCCAGGGGCTGGCGGAGCAAGGTTGCACAGGAAAACTCGGCGGGACCGACCCAGGCATCGGTGGCAGTTGGTGGATTCCAGGCGTGGGGGTACAATGGGCAGACTCACTGAGGGTGCAAGGCGGCAGGCTGACCACGGTCACACATTCATGTGCACATAAACCAGGTAAAGGAGCGAGCAGTGAGACAGACCTCACAGGCCCCAGCGGCAGGAAGTAGCAGAAGGAACCACCATTGACCCTCTTTGACCCCGCCCCCACATACAGTGTCACAACCCAGCAACTGAGTTGCCCCGCCCTGGTGAACATCTAGGGCTATGCCCCTGATACCTAACAGGTGCGAACAGACCAAAACATTATGGATCAAGAAGAACTCAAAGCCCCAGAGCCAATAACTCTAAGAGACCAAGAAATAGCCAACCTATCAGATGCACAGTCCAAAGCACTGATGATCAGGATGCTCACAGAACTGGTTGATTTTAGTCATAAATTAGAGGAACAAATGAAGGCTAAACTAATTGAAATGAAAGAAAATGCACAGGAAAGCAATAGTGATGGAAAGGAAACTGGGACTCAAATCAAGGGAGTGGACCAGAAGGAAGAAAGAAACAATCAAACAGAAAAGAATGAAGAAACAACAATTCAAAAACATGAGGAGAGGCTTAGGAACCTTCAGGACATCTTTAAATGTTCCAACATCCAAATTATAGGGGTACCAGAAGGGGAAGAAGAAGAGCAACAAGTGGAAAACTTATTTGAACAAATAATAAAAGAGAACTTCCCCAGTCTGGCAAAGGAGATAGATTTCAGGAAGTCCAGGAAGCTCAGAGAGTCCCAAAGAAGTTGGATCCAAGAAGGAACACACCAAGGCACATCATAATTATATTAGCCAAGATTAAAATGAAGGAGAGAATCCTAGAAGCAGCAAGAGATAAGGGGACAGTCATCTACAAAGGAGTTCCCATCAGGCTGTCAGCGGATTTCTCAAAAGAGACCTTAGAGGCAAGAAGGGACTGGAAAGAGGTATTCCAAGTCATGAAATCCAAAGACCTACATCCAAGATTGATCTATCCAGCAAAGCTTTCATTTAGAATGGAAGGGCAGATAAAGTGCTTCTCAGATAAGATCAAATTCAAGAAGTTCATCATCACCAAGCCCTTATTATATGAAATTTTAAAGGGACTTAGAAAAAGAAGATAAAAAAGATGAACAGTGAAAGGACAGCAAACTCACAGTTATTAACAACCACACCTAAAACAAAAAACACACTAAGAGGACAGCTAGATCAGGAGAGGAACCATAGAAATGAAGATTACATGGAGGGTTAGCAACAGGGGAGTGGGAGGAGGAGAGGGGGGGAAGGTGCAGAGAATAAGTAGCATAGATGGTAGGTAGAAAATAGATATGGTGGAGGGCAAGAATAGTATGGGAAATATAGAATCTAAAGAACTTGTGATACATGGACAGAAACTAAATGGGGGGGAATGGTGGGGGAGGGGGTGTGAAGGATGGAGGGGAATGACGGGGGAAATAGGACAACGGTAATAGTATAATCAATAAAATATAAAATTAATTTTTTTAAAAAAGTTTTTAAAAAGAACTATTAAAGTTTCAGAAGATCATTCGTGCCTTGCAAATATCAGAAACTGGAATTGAACTCTAGGTTGTGCCACTTTTACTGTACCTTTCGAGAATAGTAATGGCTTTTCTATGTTTCCCCTGTAATTAAGTTTATTGTACTGCCTAATTTTTTAATCTATTATATTCTATTATATATTACAGGTACACATGGAATCGAGGAACAATATAAAAGAAGTATTTAAAGAACTCAGGCAACTGATAAATTTAAATTTTTAGCAGTAATAACTTTTGGAAAGAAAAACTGTATTAGATGGGATTACCTTGAATGTTGTATTGATAGTAATCAGGATCTTCTGATTCTTCCTTCACTGTCACAGCTGCCATTTCCAAGGAAATACCTGTAAAAGTAAATGAAATTATACGATTATACTTCAGGACGTTCAGTTAAGTGGTCCAGGGAAACCTCTCCTGCCTCCTCACAACGCACGGTAAAGCATATTCTACAGACTCTGGAAGGACAAGGAGTCTAGGCAGCAGGGCTGGAAGTAGGGGCTGGTGGGGGAATGACCTGAAACCCACCCTAGACTAAGTGTTAACTACTGTTAATGTTCTGGGATTTTCTGCTGCTCGTGTTTTCTCCAACAGTTCCTATCTTTGGAATTAAAGAAAATTAGTCACACTCTGTACTCATCCACTATTAAAAATACTTGTACCAGCCACTGAAAATGACTTGTGAGTATTGGGTTTAATGACTGAATATTTCAGAGTTAAGACGGCGTAATTTTTACCCATTTTAATAATGAGATACACTGATTTTTTTTCCTCCTAAAAAATTCCTTTGTCAATAAGAGTACAAAAGCACACTTTTATGTATAACCCTTTGCCAACAATCAGAGGGTTGATAAGTTGAAGTGCACTTTGTAGCCAGATATAAAAGCAATCATGTTATGGAATTCCACACACAGAAAGGTCAAAAATTAGGGAAAAGAAATCTTTGTTATTAAAACTGAAATAATGGCAAGTATACCTCAATAAAGCTGAAGAAACAATAAAATAAAACACACAGAACCCTGGTGAAAAAATAAGCAAGTGTTTGGCTTTGGGAGAAGAGGAATGAGAAGGGGATAGGAGAGGGCCTGCTTGGGGTATCACTACTGTTCAGTATCCTGATGTGAGTGTTAGGTTACAGAGGTGTGCTTATTTTTCACTTATACTTTATATGATATCTCAATTTAAAGTTTTAAGAAACATTCTTAACAAATTCTTTAATAAATTCTTATTAAAGATGTATTACTCATATACAAGGTAGGGCAAAAGTAGGTATACATTTGCTCATATGGAAATTAATACAATAATTAGTGAATAATAACACAAGAATAAAGGTGTATTCACAAGTATAAACCTACTTTTGCCTCACTCTGTATTGTTAGAAAATAGGGTGAAGCTCTGGCCAGATGACTCAGTTGGCTACAGTGTCATCTGGTACAGTATAAGGTTGCAGGTTCAAGAACTGGTCAGGATACATACACAAGTTGCAGGGTTGTGGGTTCAACTGAAAATCAGGGTGAGTACAGGAAGCAACCAATCGATGTTTCTCTTTCTCCCTCCCTTCCTCTCAAATCAATAAACATACCCTCCCTTCCTCTCTCTCTCTCTCAAAACAATAAACATATGCTCAGGTAAGAATTTTTTTAAAGGGTGAAAAATGTAAAGGGATTAGAAAGTACAAATGGGCAGTTACTAAACAATCACAAGGATTTAAAATACAGCATAGGGAACATAGTCCATAATATTGTTAATATCTAGATATGGTATTGGGGGTGTACTAGACTTATTTATAGGGGGAATCACTTCATTAGTTATATAAGTGTCCAACCACTGAGTGATATACCTGCAACCAATATAGTGTTGAATGTCAATGGTAACTGAAAAAGAAATTTTAATAATGAAAAAAATAAATGATCATCCTTTGCTGAGCAGTTGAATGAGGTTACACCATAGGCGCTTTCAAAACAAACAAACAAACAAAAAACCCTGTTTTCCTCATATGATTGCAGGAGTAAGTAATACTCTAAGAGAGCAAGCATCAAGAAATAAACAACAAGCCGGTGAGATCTGAACAGTCTAATTAATCACTAAAAACAAAACAAATGAGTGTCTGTACACATTTCAGACTAAGATACTCAACCTTAATCATACCAGTCCTGTTATGAACTTAATATTGCATTGGTGTCATGTGATTTGAGAAGCTCTGCAAAGAATACTTTCAACTAAAGAAAACAGCTTTCACCCTGGCTGGTGTGGCTCAGTGGACTGAGTGCTGGCCTGCAAACTGAAAGGTCGCTGGTTCCATTCCGAGTCAGGGAACATGCCTGGGTTGTAGGCCAGGTCCCCAGTTGGGAGCATGCAAGAAGCAACCAATTAATGTTTGTCTCCCTCTCTTTTTCCTTCTCTTACCCTCTTAAGAATAAATAAATAAAATCTTAAAACGAAATAAATAGTTTTCAAAAAAAGAGTTAGACTGATATGCTGAAGGACATTTACCTCTAAAGCAACCAGCAAAGAAGGGGTTACTCTGTGGGCATCACTGCCAATGGGGAAACTGACTGGCTGGCTGCCAGAGCACGGTCAGGGAAAATGCCTGGAAGCCCTGCCATTCTGTGGGCTGCCTCTTCAGGACATCCTGTTTGTCAGTAAAAGTTAATAGAAAATCAAAACAAACAAAAAAAGGCAGATCCACGGGGGATTCAGACCCTTCAGGAATGAAGGTCTGGGTCACCTCCCCCAGCTGAAGAACTTTACCAGCTAAGGCCCTGGCTAACAGCAAATGAAACACAATAAAATGGGTAACGAGTTAAGGAAGGTATAAATTCTTGTCACAAGTGGCAGGAACATGGGCACGCACTGTGCATAGTTTATTCCTTGTTATCAGTATGTTTCTGTGAATATTACACATTTGGATATATTAACTGTTCTCCCTTATCCTTCACATTATTGCTTTACAGAAGTATTGCTGGCATTTCCTTTACCGTTTAGCCATTAGATAAGAGAACAGTCAAATGGGCTAGGAGTGAATCTGAAGAGGAATTAATACAGCTCATGACTGGACAGTAAACCAATGTCCCCGAGATGAGTACAATGACTGTTGGAGCACCGCATCGCACTTCGGGGAGAGGGTGAAGATGAATCATTTTGTAAAATGGAAAACTGTATCCAATTAGACGGGAACGGTCCTTTGTTACACGGAAGTTAAACGATGCGGAGAAGGGGTCGTGTGGATGCTGACTGGTGAAAGGGGAGCCTGTGCAGTCATCAGGCCGCTGTCCCAGGTCCAGATCTACCCTCGCAGACTCTGCTGAAGCAACCAACTGGCTCCTTTGAGTGTCCGCCACAGAGGAGCACAGTGCGGAGACCAGAGGAGAGAAGAGGGACCTGCACCTTTCTCTCACCTTCTTGTCAGGACTCACTCACTGCTTGGTATACTATTTCAACCTCCTGAAAGTAGACCCTCCCCACAGACGGACCCACTTACAATTTTTCCAACTCTCCCAGAATGACTTTCAACATGTCCCCTAATACATCAACCAGAACTGTATCAATACTCCACAATCTCCCAACTTAGAAGTCACAATTAAGAGTTTAAGGGGTAGCAGCCAATTCCTTACCTTCTTACTTACATGATACCTTAGCATACTCCTCCTTTTATAAAGTTAATAACTATAACTTGTTAATCTTTACATTAAAATTTTCTTCATTCAGCCCTGGCTGGTTTGGCTCAGTGGATTGAGAGCTGGCCTCTGAACCAAAAGATTGCTGGTTCGGTTCCCAGTCATGGAATGTGCCTGGGTTGTGGGCCAGGTGCCCAGTGGGGGACGCATGAGAAGCAACCATACTTTGATGTTTCTCTCCCTCTTTCTCCCTCCCTTCCCCTCTCTCTAAAATAAAAGATGGATGAAATCTTTTTTTAAAAAGCATTCAAAGTATTAAATTTTCAAAGCATTCAAAGATTATTAAATTTTTTCAAATGCTGCCCTGGCTGGTGTAGCTTAGTGGATTGAGCGCGGGCCTGCGAACCAGACAGTCGTGGTTCGATTCCCAGTCAGGGCACATGCCTGGGTTGCAGGCTGGTTCCCTGCAGGCCAATTCCCAGCAGGGGATGCATGAAAGGCAACCGTACATTGATGTTTCTCTCCCTCTCTCTGTCCCTTCCCCTCTAAAGATAAATAAATAAAATTAAAAAAAATTTTTTTCAAATGCTTTTGATCCACGTTATTATTTTATCTGGAATTTTCAACACTTACTGAAGTAAAAATCAGATTATGAATGTTTTATTTTCAGTAGGTGTCTAGTTAATTCTCTTTGAGTTCTATAAATATAGTATCACCTTCAAAAGTTAATGATGAGCCCTGGCTGGTGTAGTTTCAGTTGGTTGAGCGTGGGCCTGTGAACCAAACAACCGTGGTTCGATTCCCAGTTGGGGCATATGTCAGTTCCTAGCAGGGGACACATAAGACGCAACCATACATTGATATTTCTCTCCTTCTCTCCTTCCCTTTACCTCTAAAGATAAATAAATAAAATCACTTTTAAAAATCATTAGGAAAATGAAATTATAACCACTGTCGTAGGACATTCTGGACACAGTAGAAACATCAATGTTGGCCAGGTGACAGGGGAGAACAATGAAAAGGCGGAGCACAGTGAATTTTTAGGACGGTGAAACTACTCTGTATGTTACTGTAACAGTGGATATGTACAATTGTTAAAATCCACAGAATGTACAAGACACAAGCCTAATGTAAACTATGGACTCTGAGATCATGCTGCGTCTAGGCAGGCTGACCAGTATGAACAACGTACCACTCCGGTGTGGGATGCTAACAGCAAGGGAGGCTGTGCACGTGTGGAGGAAGAAGGTGTATGGAAACATTCTGTACCCTCCGTCCAATTTTGCTAAAACTGCTATAAAATGTCTATTTAAAAGCAAAGAGACCTCCGCCAAGATGGAGGCATAGGTGGATGTGCCGTGCCTTCTCACACAACCAAGTTTAGAGACAACTAAATATTAGCAACAGAAAACACAGCCAGAACACGGAAAATTGAACTTTTCAGAAGTCCATTAACAACAAATTCTTCAGCCTGACCAGTAAGGGGCGAAACCAGCGGCTGGTGAAATGGGGTTGCACAGGAAAACTCGGTCGGACAAACTCAAGCGCGTGGAATCCAGACGCGCGGAATCCAGGCGCAGGGTTGAACCTAGTGAGCCACCGAGCGAGCAACCAGGCGAGCGACCATGGGGGAGACAGCGGGGAGCGGTGCTGCATGTTGACTGTGGTCGCGCATTTGTGCGTGGGCGGACAGGAGAGGGAGTGGGCCGTTGGACCAGGGCCTGGCGGGTCCCCACGGCAAGCGGCAGGGAGAGCGCCGCCATTTCCCTGCTCTGACCCCACCTCCACATACAGCATCATAACCCAGCCACTCTGAGTGGCCTGGCCCTGGTGAACCACCTAAGACGCCAATCCTCACCCAGCTGTGAGAAACAGCAGAGGGGGTCGACATTTCCCCCCTCTGACCACGCCCCCACATACAGCGTCACAACCCAGCGACCTGGGAGTCCAAGGCACCACTTCTCACACTTAAAGGGCCAGAACAGACCAAAAATGTCGCAAGAATATCTCAAAGCCCCAGAGCCCATAGATCTAAGCGAAGAAGAAATAGCAAAACTCTCAGACGCACAGTTTCAAACACTGCTGATCAGGATCCTCACAGAACTGGTTGATTATAGCCACAAATTAGACAAATATATGAAGGCGAAACTAATTGAAATGAATGGAATTGCACAGGACACCAACAGCAATGAAAAGGAAACTGGGACTCAAATCAATGGAGTGGACCAGAAGAAAGCAAATAATGGCCAAACAGAAAAGAGTGAAGAAGCAAGAATTCAAAGAAATGAGGAGAGTCTTAGGAACCTCCAGGACATCTTTAAACGTTCCAACATCCGAATCATAGGGGTACCAGGAGGGGGAAAGGCACAGCCACCAGTGGAAAACTTATTTGAACAAATAATAAAGGAGAATTTCCCCAATCTGGCACAGGAAATAGACTTCCAGGAAATCCAGGAAGCTCAGAGAATACCAAAGAAGTTGGACCCAAGGAGGAACACACCAAGGCACATCATAATTACATTAGCCAAAATTAAAATGAAGGAGAGAATCCTAGAAGCAGAAAGAGATAAGAGGACAGTCACCTACAAAGGAGTCCCCATCAGACTGTCAGCTGATTTCTCAAAAGAGACCTTACAGGCAAGAAGGGACTGGAAAGAGGTATTCCAAGTCATGAAATCCAAAGACCTACAACCAAGATTGCTCTATCCAGCAAAACTTTCATTTAGAATGGAAGGACAGATAAGGTGCTTCTCAGATAAGATCAAATTCAAGGAGTTCATCATCACCAAGCCCTTATTACATGACATGTTAAAGGGACTTATCTAAGAAAAAGAAGTTAAAGAAACATGAACAGTGAAAGGACAACAAACTCACAGTTATTAACAACCACACCTAAAACAAAAGCAAACTAAGAGGACAGCTGGATCAGGAGTGGAAACATAGAAATGAAGATCTCAAGGAGGGTTAGCAATAGGGGAGTGGGAGGAGGAGAAGGGGGGAGAAGGTACAGAAAATAAGTAGCATAGACAGTAGATAGAAAAAAGATGGGGGGGCAAGAATAGTATGGGAAATATAGAATCTAAAGGACTTGAGACACATGGTCATAAACTAAAGGGGGGTAATGGTGGGGATGGGGGGGTAGGGTGGAGGGGAATGAGGGGGGGAATAGAACAACTGTAACAGCATAATCAATAAAAAAATTAAAAAATAAAATAAAATTAAATTAATTTAATTCAATGTTAATCCCCCCCCGAAAAAAAAATAAAAGCAAAGAAAAGAAACAGAACATTCACCAGGACAACTATAACAACAAAAAAAGACAATAACAAGCGCCAACCGCGACATGGAGAAACGGAAACCCTCATCCGCTGGCGTTAACGCACAAAATGGTGCAGCCACTGGGGAAAGTTTGTCGGCAGCTCAAGTTAAGCATAGAATTAACCACAGACACAGCAACACTCCTGATATTCTCTCAGAAGAAACACAGACATATTTCCACGCAAAGATAAGTAAGTGGATGTTCAAAGCAGTGGTATTCAAAACTACCAAACTGTGGGGAAAACTGAGACGTCTACCAAATGGTATTTGGATAAAGAAAAGATAGTAAACTAGTAGAATGGAGTAGCATTTGGGTATAAACTACTTAAATGCACTATAACGTTTTTTGAACATGAGCCTCAAAACATGATGCAAAGTAAAAGAAGGAAAATGTAAAACATTATGTACTGTTTGATTCCACAGGTAACAACTGCCTACTAAAACTGAATCAGTGCTGGGTACAGAGGGTGACTCAAAACAGCGGCTAGGTTTCTAGTCGGGCTGATGGAAATGTTCTAAAATTAGACTGTGGTGACCACTGCAAAACTACATACCTACTAAAAACACTTAAGATAGGTAAATTCTGTGGCATACAAAATATATCTCAATAAAGCTATCTAAAAAAATTATATGAAATAACGTTATGAACATAACATTTAAAAATAGGGAAGCAGGAACCAAATAGCAAAAAAGGCAAACAGTTTTCTTGGAGAGTAGAAAATGGGAGTGTGCAAGCCCTGCCTGGCATAGCTCAGTGGATTGAGCGCGGGCCTGCAAACCACAGGATCTCGGTTCGTTTCCCAGTCAGGGCACATGCCTGGGTTGCAGGCCAGTTCCTGGCAGGGGACTCATGAGAGGCAACCACACTGATGTTTCTCCCCTTCTCTCCTTCCCTTCCTCTCAAAGATAAATAAATAAAAAATCTTTTAAAAAATGGGAGTGTGCAAATAAAAAGCGGTATATTGATTTTTGTAAAGAAAAAAAAGAGAGCCCTGGCTGGTGTAGCTCAGTGGATTGAGCACGGGCCTGAAAACCAAAAGATCGCGGTTCGATTCCCCGTCAGGGCACATGCCTAGGTTGCAGGACAATTCCTAGCAGGGGCCAGTTCCCACCAGGGGATGCACCAGAAGCAACCATACATGGATATTTCTCTCCTTCTCTCCTTCTCTTCCAAAGATTAAAAAAAATTAAAAAAAAAAAAGAAAAGAAACTAGGTGGCATTGTACATTATTATTCCTGTATAACTGAAAAGTAAACACTATTTAAAAAACTGTCTAGCCCTGGCTGGTGTCGCTGAGTGGATGGAGTGCTGGCCTGCGAACCAAAGGGTCTCTGGTTCAATTCCCAGTCAGAGCACATGTTTGGGTTGTGCGCCAGGTCCCCAGTACGGGGCACACAAGAGTCAAACACACATTAATGTTTCTCTCCTTTCTCCCTCCATTCCCCTCTCTCTAAAAATAAATAAATAAAATCTTCTGGAAAAAAAACCACACAAAACTGTCTACAAATGTGTATTTAGCAAATTTCTAGCTACCATTTATCAAATTACTATGTTTTGAGGTTTCGTACAATATGCTAACACTAATATCACCACTGAAATAAATTTGTACTTCTCATCAAAATAATAAGTATTGAGTCAAAATATAACCTACTAAATTAAAAGGCTTCCTGCCCTGCCGGGTATAGCTCAATGGGTTGAGTGCGGGCCTGCAAACCACACGATCGTGGCTCGATTCCCAGTCAAGGCACATGCCTGGGTTGCAGGCCAGTTCCCAGCAGGGGACCCATGAGATGCAACCATACACTGATATTTCTCTCCCTGTCTTGTTCCCTTTCCCTCTAAAGATAAATAAATAAAATATTTTTAAAAATAATAAGCACTGAGTGAAAGTAAAACCTACTAAGTTAAAAGGCTTCCTTACTTAAATGTCATAGTTGATTCTAAAAGCACTAGTACTTACCAGAATCTTCTGTGGGTTCAGTTTTCACTTTGATGGAGCCACAGCTAAAAGGAAAAGGAAGCTCTGCATTGGTGAGGGCCACTCACACAGTGTTCAAACGCCCTGGATCTCAGTATAAAATCAACCACCTGACCAAGCTGAATGCAAACTGAATCTACTGTGACATTTACGTATTTCTTTCTTAACTATGACTTGTCAACTGAATGTAGTGCTTTAGTTCTAACTGAACACTTTTGGAGTGCGGGAGTATTAACAAAATAATACAGAGCAGCAAATTAACTTTCAAATTCCACTTTACAAATAAGGCCTTTCTGTCTATTACAATCTGATCATCAGAATCACATCAGTTTCACCCAAAGAACTACTTTCATGCGGAACTAGTAAGTCAAAAACTGCATCTTCAGAGGATCCCTGAATGAGTCGATTGCATATTAAACTTCAAAATGTCCGACTTTTTAATATTCTAGTAACTCGGTAATTGAAAAACTAAAACTTGATGAGGTGTGCAAGTTAATTAGTACTAAGGGATTTTTTTACCTTCCACTTGCAGACAACATTGACCTTTCAGCATCTGTTACCATCACACGACCACCTGTATGTACAAAAACAGATTTAGGTTCTTTCAACACTCAAAATAGGACTAATGCTCCCAAAGGCCCTAAACATAGAATGAACTGGCAGAAGGGGAGCTCACACTTGTGGGTAATACTAGAATGAGTACAGCACTGTTTATAAGTGTCCTTTGTTCTCCCTTCCGAGGAAGAGAATTAGACACAACAATGATCTAGCCACTTTCATCCCCTCACCCACAGTACCCTCCCTTTAAGGAAACACTCTTCTTTTTATCAATGAAACAAATACAGCAATATACTGTTACTCTGGTAATGTAGAGTGAGACTCTATTGAAGAATAAACGATAAAGATTTCTATTAAGCCTAGAGCTGGTTTTGCGAACATGGAAAAAAGGGACTGCTGAGAACCACATGGTTTCTTTCTGGGGTAATGAAAATGCTCTGGAATAACATGGTAGTGATAGTTGTACATCTTGTGAATATACTAAAACCCAATAAATTGTACACTTTAGCATCAAGAATTTTGTGTGGAAGGAAGGAAGGAAGGAAGGAAGGAAGGAAGGAAGGAAGGAAGGAAGGAAGGAAGGAAGGAAGGAAGGAAGGGGCTGCCCTACCAAATGCTGATGAAGCTGTAGTCTCATACACTGCTAGTGGGAATGGAATAATCATGTAAAAACAGTCCAGCAGCTGCTTTTCTTTATTTTTTTTGAAAGATTTTATTTATTTATTTTTAGAGAGAGGGAATGAAAGGGAGAAAGAGAGGGAAACATCAGTGTGTGATTGCCTCTGGTGTGCCTCCAACTGGAGACCTGACCCACAACCCAGGCATGTGCCCTGACTGGGAATTGAACTGGTGACCCTGTGGTTCCCAGGCTGGCACTCAATCCACTGAGTCACACCAGCCAGGGCTGTCCAGCAGTTTCTTAAAAAGTTAAATGTATAGCTACCATATGATCTAACCATTTTAACTTTATGTATTTACCAAAGGGAATGAAAATATATAGTCACATGAAGACTTGCACTCAAATATGCATAGCACATTCTTTGTAATAGCCAAGTAATGAAAAACCAAATTTTCATGGACAGCTGAATGACTAAACAAATTGTAGTATACCGATACAATGGACTACTACTCAGCAATTTAAAAACAAGGACTGCTGATACATGAAACAACATGAATTAAGTCTCCAAATAAGAACTTAAACCAAAAAAAGATACATACTATGTGGCTCCATTAGCATAAACCAATCTAGAAAATGCAAACCATCTAGAGTGACAGCAGATCAGTGGTGGCCCAGGGAACAGGGGTGGAAGGACCAGGGGGAGGAATCACCCAGGGGTGTGAGGAAACTGGGGCAAAAGACCTATTCACTATCTGGATTGTACTCATGGTTTCACAGTGTCAAAACTTATCAAACTGTACACTTTAAATATGTGTGGGTTTATTGAATATACATCTCAATAAAGCTGCTAAAACTCTTTACAGGCATAAAATATAATCCCATCACAATCACAACATTTCAATTACTTTGAGAGCTGGTATGGCAAGAAAGCCAAGTGATACAAACCCACCAATTCAGATCACTCATTACAAAACACCCTGGAGAAACCTTCATTAGTTCTCACTGGTGTGGCTCAGTGCGTTGGGCATCATCTCACAAACCAAAAGGTCTTGGGTTTGACTCCACATAAGAGCACATGCCTGGATTGCAGGCCGAGTCCCCATTTGGGGGCGCACAAGCGGCAACCACACATTGATGTTTCTCTCCCTGTCTTTCTCCCTCCCTTTCCCTTTCTCTGAAAAAAAAAAAATAGGTAAACCCAAACAAAATCTTCATTGACTAATGCCCAGGCCACAAAATTTGAAAGCAAGTTTCTAAAATAAAAGATTTCACAAAAAACAAATAACAGACTTAAGCCTAATCTAGAAAACTTTTAAGGAAAAAATATACTGACCACAAAAATGTCTGAATTTTAACTTCAACATGACACAGAAATCTTTCTCCGTCTTAAAAAGGACATACACAGAAAAACAACAGCTACATCATAACGGCAGAAACCTGGATGCCTTCCAGCTAACATCTAGGACAAGGTGAAATGTTCTATTGGATGTTCTGGCCCCATCAACAGAATTAAGAAATAAAAAGCATTCATATTGCAAAAAAATAAACTGTCTCAGTTCACACACAACATAATTCACCATGTAGAAAGCCCAGAAATAAAGTCAGGGTCAACTAACTTTTAACAAAGATGCCAAAGCAATTCTAGAGGAAAGAATAGTCTTTTCAACAAATTCTGCTGCCACAAACTGAGTATGAATTTATACCCTTACCATGTACCAAAATTATCTCAAAATTGAAAGTATATCTAAATGTAAGAACTAAAGCTATAAAATTTTACAGAAGAAAACATATCAAATCTTCAGGACCTTGAGATTCGCCAATAGTCTCTTAGATATCAACATCAAAAGCACTGTAATAAAAAGTGAAATGAACTTCACAAAAATTAAAAACTTTTCTTCCTTGAAGAACATTATCAAGCAAGTGAAAAGGCAATTTGTAGAACTAGAGATAATATTTATAGGGAGACTATATAAAGAACTCTTATCACTCAGTCATAAAAATACCAAGGACCCAATTAAAACATGTGGGAAGGGCCCTGGTTGGTGTGGCTCAGTGGACTGAGTGCTGGCCTGCAAACTGAAAGGTTGCTGGTTCGATTCCCTGTCAGCACATGTGCCTGGGGTGCCTGGGTTGTGGCCAGGTCCCCACCTGGGGGCATGTGAGAGGCAACCAATCAATGTATCTCTCACACATCAAAGTTTCTCTCCCTCTTTTTCTTCCTCTTTCCCCTCTCTCTAAAAATAAATAAAATCTTTTAAAAAATTAAAGAAAACGAACCACAGGGAGAGGATCTGATTAGACATTTCTCTGAAGAATATACACATTGACTGTCCAGTAAGCACATGAAAAGATACTCAACTTTAATAATTAGGGTTACACAAATCAAAACCACAGTGAAATACCATTTTATACTCATTGGGGTGGCAAAAACCAAAGGGGTGTAGAAAAACTTGACCCCTCAAACAATGCTAGCAAGAACATTAAATGAAACAGTCACTTTGGACTTCCGGCCAAGATGGAGGCATATGTGGAAACACTGTGCCTCCTCACACAACCAAGTTTAAAGACAA
The DNA here is from genome assembly GCF_021234435.1 of Artibeus jamaicensis. Taxonomy (NCBI): domain Eukaryota; kingdom Metazoa; phylum Chordata; class Mammalia; order Chiroptera; family Phyllostomidae; genus Artibeus; species Artibeus jamaicensis. The sequence continues at coordinate 103,034 of NW_026521603.1, read as the reverse complement.
CACGGTTTTAGTAACAAAAATGCAACCAAAACACAGAAAGTGAAACTGTACGGAAATCCGACAACAACGAATCATTCAGCCAGACTGGTAAGAGGGGCGGAGTCAGCGGCTCGAAGAGTGGAGTTGCAACAGGAAAAAGAAGCCCGAACAACCCAGGTACACAGGTGACAGTTGGCAGATCCCAGGTGTGGGGTGGCAATGGGCAGATTCAGTGGAGGCGCAAGGAAGCTGGCTGACCGTGGTCACACATTCACACTCAGATAAACCAGTCGAAGGAGCAAGCAGTGAGACAGACTGCTCAGGTTAGGGCCCCAGCGATAAGAACTGAAGCCTAAAAGCATCAACTGGAAAAACTTTCGGGGTCGAGGTGCCAGAAGAAGCTCCCAGGCTTACAGGGAGTTTGTTGGATAGACCCACAGGGTCCTGGAGGGTGCACAGGCCCACAAACTCGGGAGCCAGCATCAGGGGGGCCTGGTTTGCTTACAGGAAGTAGCAGAGGGGACCGAAATCCAAGAGAGAACAGAACAAACGCCATTGGCCCTTTCTGACCCCGCCCCCACATACAGTGTCACAAACCAGCCACTGAGTTGCCCCGCCCTGGTGAACACCTAGGGCTATACCCCTGATACTTAACAGGTGGGAACACATCAAAACATTATGGATCAAGAAGAACTCAAAGCCCCAGAGACAATAACTCTTAGCAACCAAGAAATAGCCAACTATCAGATGCACAGTTCCTCACAGAACTGGTTAATTTTAGTCACAAATTAGAGGAACATATGAAGGATAAACTAACTGAAATGAAGGGAAATGTACAGGAAACCAATAGTGATGGAAAGGAAACTGGGACTCATATCAAGAGAGTGGACCAGAAGGAGGAAAAAAATGACCAAACAGAAAAGGATGAAGAAACAAGAATTCAAAAAAAGGAGGAGAGACTTAGGAACCTCCAGGACATTTTTAAACGTTCCAACATCTGAATTATAGGGGTACCAGAAGGGGAAGAGGAAGACCAACAAGGGGAAAACTTATTTGAACAAATAATAAATAAGAATTTCCCCAATCTGGAAAGGAAATAGACTTCCAGGAAATCCAAGAAGCACAGAGTCTCAAAGTAGTTGAACCCAAAAAGGAATACACCAAGGCACATTATAATTACATTAGCCAAGATTAAAATGAAGGAGAGAATCCTAGAAGCAGCAAGAGATAAGGGGACAGTCACCTACAAGGAGTTCCCATCAGACTGTCAGCTGATTTCTCAAAAGAGACCTTACAGGCAAGAAGGTGCTGGAAAGAGGTATTCCAAGTCATGAAATCCAAAGACCTATAACCAAGATGGCCCTATCCAGCAAAGCTTTCATTTAGAATGGAAGGGCAGATAAAGTGTTTCTCAGATAAGGTCAAATTCAAGGAGTTCATCATCACCAAGCCCTTATTATATGAAATGTTAAAGAGACTTATCTAAGAAAAAGAAGATAAAAAATAGGAACAGTGAAAGGACAGCAAACTCACAGTAATTAACAACCACACCTAAAACAAAAGCAAACTAAGAGGACAGCTAGATCAAGAGCAGAACCATAGAAATGGAGATCAAATGGAGGGTTAGCAACAGGGGATTGATAGGAGGATAAGGGGGGAGAAGGTGCAGAGAATAAGCAGCATAGACGGTAGGTAGAAAATAGACAGTGGGGAGGGCAAGAATAGTATGGGAAATATAGAATCTAAAGAACTTGTGACACATGGACATAAACTAAAGGGGAGGAATGGTGGGGGAGGGGATATGCAGGGCGGAAGGGAATTATGGATGAGGAAATGGGACAATTGTAATGGCATAATCAATAAAATATATTAAAAAGAAAAAAAAAGAAACAGTCACTTTGGAAAACAGTTTGGCAATTTCTCAGGTAAATGAAAAACTGCACTATGATCCAGCATTTCCACTCCTAGGTATACATATATCCAAGACGAATTCAAGTACATACAGATAAAAACTTGTTTAATTACGGTTAAAGTATTAGTGTTAATAACAGCCAAGTGAGAACTATTTAAATGTCTATCAACTGATAAATGGGTAAATGTGTGGTATAGTCACGCAATGGAATACTTAATATCCAGTAATAAAAAAGGAAAAAAATAGTGATATGCCCAACAACCTAGATCAGGAGTGTCCAAATTCTGACATCTCAGGGCCGTGATTGAAGAACAAGAGCTGTCTTGGGACACACATGAAATACACAGACACTAACAAAAACACAAAAATCTCTTCATGTTTAAAGTAAATTTGCAATTTTCTCCTGGGCCACATTCATAATCAATGGGCCAAGGATGTCTCAAATGAATTATGCTCAGCGTAAAAAGCTAATTTCAAGGCCCTGGCCAGTAGCTCAGTTGGTTGAAGCGCCGTCTCAGAGTGACGTGTTGTAAAGATACATCCTGTGCAGTTCAATTATATAACCTTCATGAAGTGACACACGGGGATGATGGACATATTCTCAAATTTGAGTGTGACAAGGGTTATAAAACTCTGTTTTTTAATTTTTTAATTGTACATCTCCCCCAAATCACTGAATGATATAATTGGTGAATTTTATGGCATGTCAATTATACTTCAATAAAGCTTCTAAAAATTCATCTTTTCATCATGATGAGAACAAAATAAAGGTTACTTGACAGAAAACAAAATAGGTTTGGGTGTGTATACATTATCCTTACATTTTATCCTCACATTGGTTAAAAGGCTGCCAATGACAATGCTTATTTATTTTCAAAAGTCTCAAATAAACCTTGCTCCAAGGAGTCCCAGTCTTCTAACTATCACTCTTCCCATCGAATGGAATGGCTTGACTTTCCAAAAGAAAATCCTGTGCAACTCCTCATTTCTTTAAGGGCTCATCTTTTTTTTTTTTTAACTTTTTTATTGATTATGCTGTTACAGTTGTTCTATTCCCCCTTTCATTCCCCTCCACCCTACCCCCCCATCCCCACCATTACCCCCCTTTAGTTTATGACCATGTGTCTCAAGTCCTTTAGATTCTATATTTCCCATGGTATTCTTGCCCCCCCCATCTTTTTTTCTATCTACTGTCTATGCTACTTATTTTCTGTACCTTCTCCCCCCTTCTCCTCCTCCCACTCCCCTATTGCTAACCCTCCTTGAGATCTTCATTTCTATGTTTCCACTCCTGATCTAGCTGTCCTTTCAGTTTGCTTTCGTTTTAGGTGTGGTTGGTTGTTAATAACTGTGAGCTTGCTGTCCTTTCACCGTTCATGTTTCTTTAACTTCTTTTTCTTAGATAAGTCCCTTTAACATTTCATAAAATAAGGGCTTGGTGATGATGAACTCCTTGAATTTGATCTTATCTGAGAAGCACTTTATCTGTCCTTCCATTCTACATGAAAGTTTTGCTGGATAGAGCAATCTTGGTTGTAGGTCTTTGGATTTCATGACTTGGAATACCTCTTTCCAGTCCCTTCTTGCCTGTAAGGTCTCTTTTGAGAAATCAGCTGACAGTCTGATGGGGACTCCTTTGTAGGTGACTGTCCTCTTATCTCTTTCTGCTTCTAGGATTCTCTCCTTCATTTTAATTTTGGCTAATGTAATTATGATGTGCCTTGGTGTGTTCCTTTTTGGGTTCAACTACTTTGAGACTCTGTGCTTCTTGGATTTCCTGGAAGTCTATTTCCTTTCCAGATTGGGGAAATTCTCCTTTATTTTTTGTTCAAATAAGTTTTCCACTGGTGGCTGTTCCTTTCCCCCTTCTGGTACCCCTATAATTCGGATGTTGGAGCGTTTAAAGATGTCCTGGAGGTTCCTAAGACTCTCCTCATTTCTTTGAATTCTTGCTTCTTCACTCTTTTCTGTTTGGCCATTATTTGCTTTCTTCTGGTCCACTCCATTGATTTGAGTCCCAGTTTCCTTTTCATTGCTGTTGGTGTCCTGTGCAATTCCATTCATTTCAATTAGTTTCGCCTTCATATATTTGTCTAATTTGTGGCTATAATCAACCAGTTCTGTGAGGATCCTGATCAGCAGTGTTTGAAACTGTGTATCTGAGAGTTTTGCTATTTCTTCTTCGCTTAGATCTATAGGCTCTGGGGCTTTGAGATCTTCTTGCGCCATTTCTTGTCTGTTCGCGCCCTTTAAGTGTGAGAAGCGGCACCTTGGGACTCCCAGGTCGCTGGGTTGTGACGCTGTATGTGGGGACGTGGTCAGAGCGGGGAAATGGCGACCCCCTCTGCTGTTTCTCACAGCTGGGTGAGGATCAGCGCATTAGGTAGTTCACCTGGGCCAGGCCACTCAGAGTCACTGGATTATGACGCTGTATGTGGAGGTGGGGTCAGAGCAGGGAAATGGCGGCACCTTCCACTGCCGCTTGCCGCGGGGACCCGCCGGGCCCCAGTCCAACCGCCCACTCCCTTGCCTGTCCACCCGCGCACAAATGCGCGACCACAGTCAACACGCAGCCCTGCTCCCCCGCTGTCTCCCCCGCGATCTCCCCCGCGGTCGCTCACTAGGTCCAACCCTGCGCCTGGATTCCACGCATCTGGATTCTGCCCGCCTGAGTCCGTCTGACCGAGTCTTCCTGTGCAACCCCGCTTCACCAGCCGCTGGTTTCGCCCCTTACTGGTCAGGCTGAAGAATTTGTTGTTAATGGACTTCCGAAAAGTTCAATTTTCCGTGTTCTGGCTGGTTTTCTGTTGCTAATATTTAGTTGTCTCTAAACTTGGTTATGTGAGAAGGCACGGCACATCCACCTATGCCTCCATCTTGGTGGAAGTCTCAGGGCTCATCTTTATGCTCTCTTCTTCATAAACGCCTTCCTGGGCTATGAAAGAATCCTTCCTCCAACAAACTTCCACAGTACTTTCGCTACCTATTCCTGCAGCATATTCTTGCTCGGGTGACTATGGATTTTTTCATCTTTTCCGTAAGACTGCCAGCACTCAAAAGCTTTAATGCTTACACATAGTCGTGTATCCCCTCCCCACATGATCTTGTGCTTAATAATTCCATGCCTATTCAATAAATATTAAATAAATTAAGTCATATTCATCTTGCAACCATAAAACTTTGAATACACATCATAAACAAAGTAGCAGAGTTGAAAACAACTCTACTTTTTCAGCTCAAAGACTTTTCATTGGTTTATATAAATATCATAATGCTCCACTCCAAATATCTCCCATCATATTCTCAAAGGAAGTAAGAGAAATCATTACAATATATTACACTCGGCCCAAAGGATTTAGGAACCCAACCAGCTATCACGTGGGCAAAGCAATCACTTACTTAAGTGCTTCTTTGGCTCCAGGAAAGGTCTGCATTAAAAGAAAACAAAAATATTCTAAGAATACATAAACCCAAATTACTATAGAGCATAAATTTAAATGACTTCTACAGTAAGCATTAATTTTTAAAATATAATAAAAGAAGCTGAATTATTCCATTTTATATAAGTACATATTGGTGGGCAAGGGACACAAATACTTTACCTCTTAATGATAAATGAAATCCCCGCTTTGTTCTCCAAAATCCATTTCAGAGTTGCAAGATCATAGTTCTCAGGGTGTTTAAAGGCAACGCCCTCCGGAAGCCCCTGCACCACCACCGCCGACTGGTCTCGCAGCATCTTCTCATAGGGAACAGGCACCACTGTTGATTTTCCTAACGCTTTCCCTGGGGTAGGAGACAGTGGAAAGAAGAGGTGACGTGGAAAGAAGATAAACATCATTAAACGTTAAGGTTGAAAACTAAACCATCAGTTTATCATGGGTCAATAAATGGTATTCATGCTATCTTGTGGCATCTAATTGCAAAACTACTTTGAAATATCATAGGGCCCTAGTCCCATGTTAGCAAAAGTTCTAAACCACAAACAAATCCAAAGGGCAACAAAGCAAGTACATAAGACACTTATATAAACCTACACTGACAGGAACAATGGTCAATTGCCTGCACTACTCTCTTTCTTTGCCATGGTCCCACTCTGGTACAACACAATCTGTCCATTTACAACTCAGCCTCAGAACATGGGAACCTGACAAATCCAAATGCTGCCACAAGAGGCAATTTTTGATTAATATTCTCACTGAAAACTTACTAGATGAATAAAACCTACCTTTACAAATGACTGGATTCTGTCATGCTGTCAGTATGTATGACGCATTGAGCCCATGGATGCTGGAACTCCATCCCCCAGAGTTCAATTTTACGTACGACCTTACACCATAACCTGTATCGCCCCCCTCTGACCACTTTTTTTCCTTAAAAGAGTTTTGTTTACCACATGATTAGATTAACAAAAGGTGGTTTTTTTCCTGAGACACTGGCATACATATACAAAATAAACAATTCCTTCTGGATGATTATGATGTGCCGGTGCAGCTTCTCTGGTGCAGGATCCTGATGGCAAAAGGCTACGCATGTGTGAGGGATACTGGTATGCGGGAGATCTGCGCACCTGCCCTTGATTTTGCTGTGACTCTAAACCTGCTCTAAATGAAAAAAAAAAAATTCTAATACTGTATTTGTTTCTGGGTTCCTTCACACTGCAAACAGAAAATAAGGCTGTTGTTCCTAATGTTAACATCCAACAATGACAGATAAATTCATTCAATTTGTGAGAGTGTGTTGTATGATGTTAAACCTACCTTTTAGGAAACTCAGTCACATAATCTATTTTTTAAGAAATTCAAGTATATAATCTTACCATAGCAAAAGCAGAAATAGTCCTCAACGGTTTTTCTGAGTGCTTCAATCTCTACAGCATCTACACTCATCCGATTTGCCTGGGTTGTAGATTTCACTTTATGCATCTCTGCCTTTTCCTCTTCTTCAACACCTGTAAAATAATTAATGATATACAAAGGCTTGCATCCATTTCTTATTGTCCAGCTTTCAGCATGATTATTTTTTCCAATATTCTAACATTTATGATGTATTATATAAACACAGAAAGGAAAGGGAAGGGGGGGAACTTTAAAAATAAAAGCAAAGCCCTGAGCAGGTAGCTCAGTTGTTTGGAATGTAGTCCGATACACCAAAAAGGTTGTGGGTTCCACCCCCAGCTGGGGAATGAATGTACAGGAAGTCACTGATTGATGTTTCTCTTTCTCTCTCTCCCTGCCCCCACCAACTCCCTTCCTCTCTCTCTAGAATCAGTAACTGTATCCTCAGGTGAGGGTAAATTATAAAAATAAAAAGATAGCCCTGGCTGGCATGGTTCAGTGGATTGAGAACCAGCCTGTGAACCCAAGGGTCAGCCACCCAAGGGTGGCTGATTTGATCAGGAACCCAAGGGTGGCTGATTTGATTCTCAGTCAGGGCACATGCCTGGTTTGTGGGCCAGGTCGCCAGTTGGGGGCATGCGAGAGGCAACCCGATCAATGTATCTCTCACACACTGATGTTTTTCTCCCTCTACTTCTCCCTCCCTTCCCCTCTAAAAGTAAATAAATAAAATCTTGTAAACATTTTTTTAATAAAAGCTAAAAGACGTGTTACTTGAATGAAAATAAGAAATGATTATCATCTGTGACATAAGCATAGCTTTAACTAAAAATCCTATAAATCAGTTACATGGTTTTTTTTAACTGACAGGAGAGAGAGAGACAGACAGCAATGAGCTGTTCCACTTATTCATGCATCTATTGGTTGTTTCTTATACGTACCCTGACAGTAGATCAAATCCACAACCTTGGTGCATGGGACTGATGTTTTAACCAACTGAACTACCTGGCTAGGGAAGCTACTAATTTTACCTTAAGAGTAATTTATCAACTACAAACTTAAATAAGGGAAGATTATCAACACAAAACGTATTCTAGCCTTGCAGAGTTCAAACACAACAGCCACTAGACAACTACAGCTACTGAGCACTTGAAACGTTGATAGTCCAGATTAAGATGTGTTTTACGTTTACCAGGTTGGATTTTTCAGACTTACTATAAAAACTAATATGCAAAATATTCCATTAATAATTTTATATTGATTACATGTTGAATGATATTATTCTAGATGTAGTGGGTTTGAATATAACCACTAAAATGGATTTCACATCTTTCTTCTTTTTTTTTTAACAATACCATAACTAGAAAACTCTAAATTTCACAAGTTATTCACATTATATTATTTCTAATGCTTTTCTAAAGCACAGAAAAGAGCTTTGATTTCTCCCCTGTATTTTCTAAAACTGACCACAAACCTATTGATTGGGCTTCAGAAGACCTGTATTAATCCATATCTGCAAAATAATTTATAAAATTATTAGGGAACCAAGAATTTTCTCCAAAAATTATTCATCATTGCATCAAATTAGTGTTAACAAAAAGAAAGTGTGGCCCTGGCTGGTGTAGCTCAGCGGATTGAGCGCGGGCCTGGGAACCAAGCAACCAAGGTTCAATTCCCAGTCAGGGCACATGCCTGGGTTGCAGGCTAGTTTCCAGTGGGGGACACACAAAGAGGCAACCATACATTCATATTTCTCTCCCTCTCTCCTTCCTTTTCCCTCTAAAGATAAATGAATAAAATCTTTAAAAAAATTTTTAAAGAAAAACAGTGTGAATACTGATAGGCAATGACTACAATTTGTAACGGAGGACAATTTCAGTAAAGCTTAGTTCCAACCACTGGAGAAACACACAAGCAAGACAGTACCTGGAACAGGAACACAAATATGGCTGCCAGTGGGATGACAGTGTTCATGGGACACATCACACAAGATGTCACTGAAGCAACATTAGTATAAACAAATACACAAACATAACCAAATTCTTAAAAACTCATAAAGTGACAAGAAATGGAAAAAATTAAAGACAGATTACTACCATAAAGTTTAAAAGCTCACAGCTGGGTGGGGAGGAAGGAATATAGTGAAGGAGAGAAGATGTTTTTTAAAAATGTAATTGTGAATTGCAATTCATGAATTAAGAAGCCTATTTTTACTTACCCATAATCTGCTTGACTTATCATAAATTGGATCTAACTTGATAATGGAAATTTAAATTTGGATCTTAACAACAAGTATATTATATGCCTATAAACATACTCATCTTTATTGTTCTCTTTCTGTATTTTAAAAAATTCTGTATCACACTTAATATAAAAGTTATGGCCCTGGCTCGTGTGACTCAGTGGATTGAGCACAGGCCTGTAAACCAAAGGGTTACCAGTTCGATTTCCAGTCAGGACACATGCCTGGGTTGCAGGCCAGGTCCCCAGTTAGGGGGCGTGCGAGAGGTAAACACACATTGATATTTCTCTTCCTCTCTTTCTCCTTCCCTTCCCCTCTCTCTAAAAATAAATAAATCTTCAAAAAAATTAAAACCCAATAAAAGCTATGAACAATGTTAGGTTAAATACAGATACAAAATTGTCATACTGTGCAAGGGAATAGGTGTTAATACCCAACAGTGACTTTCTCTAGGCCTCTCTCTAGACTTTCTCGAGCCCCCAACAGGGCACCAGGCCCGCAAGCAGGCATGTACCCTGACCGAGAATGGAACCAGCACCATTTCGGTTCATAGTCCGGCACTCAATCCACTGAGCAACGCTGGCCAGGGCTCATTTTGAACATTTTGCAATGTCTCCACGGACATTTCAGAAAGTACTTTTTTACTATAAGTGTCATTCTCCTTTAGAATATAATATGATGTGTTAATGCACAAATATTCAGCTTTAATATCTATGAAATACAAAAGCAAAAAATATAATACTTACAGTATTTCACAAAATCTTTCTGAAAATCCTTTCTGGTGTTGACAAAAGCACGTCCTCTCTCAGTTCCAACGACAAACACGTCTGTTTCATACACTGCGATGCAGGCCACTTCTGCCTTGGACTTGGCCAGTTCTTTACACTGAAATAGAAAAAATGAAGTGTTACATATGATATAATTTAAAAGTATTGTGTCAGGAGTCAACCAACAGCCGTCCCTTGACACAGTCAGGATGGATGAGATGCATCTGCACAGCAGAGGCAACTATGGCTGGTCTTCCTGTCTATCTCTCCTTGCATGTTTGTCTTTGCGATAAATAGGTGGCGGATTTTCAGACACCTGCATTTCAGGTCCAATGATCCGCAGAATTCCAATGAAGTTGTACAAAATGATTTCTTGGCCAGAGAACAAAGTCCCCCCTAATGAAGTAGCACCTGAATACCTAAAAGTTGATGGAGTAACAGCCCCTCCTCTTCCATGGACAGGAATTTATATTAATTAGAATTAGACAGGCAAAGAAACAGGAGAAGCTGGTTAACTACTACAAACTAAGCACGCAGAAACAATTACCAAGGAGTTAGAGTCCATATTACATAAAGAAACATTTTAGACAGAAAGATAGCTAAGTTAGATATCACAAAGGCCTCATAATGAATTTCCAAACCTCTGTTTGGTCTAGCATACCCTTTTGCCCCATGCCAAATTCTAAGGCCTTTAATAAACAATAAGACATTCAAACTCTGTACATAGAGCTATTTCAAATTGTTTGATTAATCGTTCTCCTGGTCAAAACAACCTTTGTTTAACATAACTGAAACTATGGAAATTCTTGTACTTTTCCTGGTTACCTCTGTATTGGTTTTTTCTGCTTAATTGATCATGCCATGCACCTGTTCCTTTAACGTTATACAACAATCCTATAAAAATAAAGCCTAAATCAAACTCTGAGAGTTTGGTCAAACCCACAGAGCCTGGCTGCTCTCCAGCATCCAATCGGGTATCTGACTCATCATTTGTTGCCTGCGCCATGCATCCTTCAGGGACCCTGAACCCTGCTGAGGCTGGACCCCGGCAATATTGTTTCTGATGGGTGAATAAAAAAATCTTATCCCTTAAACTGTCTTAATACATAACCTGGAAACAAAGTTTCTACTTTTTGGCCTTAAGTTATATACAAAAACAAAGAGTCCCCATTTTTTCAAGGGGGGTTTCTTTTTGAATAGTTTTTTTAAAAGATTTTATTATTTATTTTTAGAGAGGGGAAGGGAGGGAGAAAGAGAGAAACATCAGTGTGTCATTACCTCTAATATACCCACCCCAACCAGGGACCTGGCCCACAAGTCAGGCATGTGTCCTAACTGGGAATCCAACTGGCAACTCTTTGGTTCACAGGAAGCATTCAATCCACTAAGCCACACCAACCAGGGCTATTTTCCTATAGTTTTTACTGCTGATTTTAAACAGAAGAAACTACAGAATTTATAAGAAAAAAGGCAGTGATCCCTGCAAACACATGCCATTTGATCTGTTAAAGGTCAAATTCATAAGAAACCGACTCAGGTACACATACATGCTTACTGGAGAGTACTCTCGGTAACAACACCTGTGCACTACAAAGGGCGCAGGAGCCAGAGAGCTGAGAGCAAACACACCTGCATCAGGAGAGCTCTGGAACTGAAATGGCCCTTCCCAAAGAAGCAGAGACATCTTGGGCAAGGGATCCTCTACCAAGCACAGGAGCTGGGGTGATAAGTGCCATCAGTCCTAAAGAGAGGTCTGGAAGTCACAGCGCAACATCCATTATCCGAGGCCTGCGGGCCGCAGAGGGCCCAGGATGGCTATGAATGAGGCCCAACACAAAAACTGTACATTTACTTAAAGCCCTTTTTTCCTTCATCGGTTTTCATTATTGTCTGTGTATTTAATGTGTGGCCCAACACAACTCTTCTTCCAGTGTGGCCTAGAGATGCAGAAAGGTTGGACACCCCTGCATTACATAATCCCACCTCCAGAAGTATCTCCGCAGCTATACACAGCTGGAAACATTTAGGTGTGTATACTTTTACTAAGAATGGTTTTTACTAAGTATATTCCCATGAGATTAAATATTCTATAAAATCTTAGTAAGAGTATACAGTATAACATTCCATTTTATGGCTATACAATAATTCATTTCATGCTAACCTTATTGAAAATGTTAGCGATCCTAATTACCACTCCTAAAATCAACACTGAGATAATAATCTGGGAGCAAAACATTCATATGTATCTTGAACGACCTTCTCAGAAGAGACTGAGACATGGAAAGCTTTGACTATGAAAGTAAATATACTTTCTCCACTGCCTGGGGTGGCTCAGTGGACTGAGTGCCGGCTTGAGGACCAAAGGTCACTGGTTGACTCCCAGTCAGGGCACATGCCTGGGTTGCAGAACAGGCCCCCAGTACAGGGTCCATGAGAGGCAATCTGTCATTGATGTTTCTCTGTCTCTTTCTCCCTCCCTTCCCCTCTCTCAAAAAATAAATAAATGAAAGGAAGGAGGGAGAGAGAGAGAGGGAGGGAAGACAGGAAGGAAGGCAGAATGGGGGAGGGAAAGAAAAGGAAGGAAGGAAGAAGGAAGGAAGGAAGAAGGAAGAAGGAAGGAAGGAAGGAAGGAAGGAAGGAAGGAAGGAAGGAAGGAAGGAAGGAAGGAAGGAAATATTTTCTTTTTTATCCTTAGCTGAGGATCTTTATAGATTTTATAAAGAGATAGGGGAAGGGAAGGGGAGAGAGGGAGAGAGAGACACACATCAATGTGAGAGAAATATTGATCAGTTGCCTCCTGCATGTGCCCTGACCAGGGATGAAATTCTTTCGTGTACAGGACAACAGTTCAACTGAGTCACCAGCCAGGGCTGAAAATAAATACTTTTAAGGTTCTCAAAATCTACAAAAAGGGGAAAGCAAGGCTCTTTCAGTTTATACTCCCACTTGTAGTTCTAAAAGAGCTAACAATTCCCTACCAAGCAAATATTATTGTGTAAATTTCCCAGAAACATTTAAAAGGGTGATTAGTATAGTCAATAAGCCACTGATTGGTATTAAAATGAAAGAGTTTTGTACTTTAGGTAGTTTTCTGTCAATTAATATATCCTTTGCTATTTTTACTATTGTGTTAGTAGTGTTTCCCCACTGATGCATAAAAATCCTCAATGTCAGGCATAGAAAGCTGCTTTCAGAATTAAATACACAATTACAAAATTTTTCTGATTTTTAAATTCTTCTTAATATAACTATTTTTTATTTTTCCTCATCTAGATTTTAACCTGACACATGATAAACACTAAATTTTTAATTTTTTTTGCCAAACAGTCTGTTCTCATTTGTTGAAAACCACATCTTTCCTCCATTTCTCCTTGATTTGTACAATAACAGCCCTCTGATTTCTTAAATGGAAAGTGCTTCCATGTATTACTTTAAAATGTCATCTAGAATAAATAATGTTATACCTGCTGCAATGCAGAAATCTTTTGAACTATAATAAAGCCGTAGTAAAGAACATCAGACCAAGAGGTGAGCCAAAAGTCGTTCCCAGCAGGAAGAATCATGCTATACCCAAACTCTGTTACACTGCATTTGTATGAGAAGCACTTTGGCTGCTCACCTGTAAGAGCAGTGCGTTCTTGTCCCACTATCCACCCTCTTAGCTGGACAGCCCCGTCACCAAAGGCAGTATTTACGACACAGCAAAGCAAGGTTCATGCACTATCCAAGGATCAGATCAAAGAAACCTATAGGCCAAGGGAAGGACAAAACCAGCCTATACGCCTATAATTATACTTCATAACATACACCTAGGAACATGAGGAGAGATCTCTTACTCCTGCTGGTGAGGAGGAAATAAAAGCTGAGAATAATAGTGACCGACAACGATAAGAAAACTCTAAACATTCTAAGGAATAAAACAGATCCTATGTGACCTACCCTATGTTCATTCTATGCACAGATCAGCAGAAAATATTTTGATGCCAACAGAGTAGATTTAATCTCTAAATTAATACTTAACATTAAGGCCCAACTTTTGACAGTTTTTATGATTACAAGAAAGAAATAAGTGATTTTCAGAAAATAATGATTCCAAATAGAATCGTTAGCCACTAACCATTCTAAAATTTTTCTTTCTTTAAGGAGATAATTTTAAATTATTAGATAAAAAAATTTCCCTAATGTAAAAAGAAAAAGGAATCTAAAACTATGTCATACTGCGATTTATGGGGTTAAAACACACCCTAATACCAGTCAACACTTAACACAGAAAATACACCTTCCTCCAACTTAGAATATTTTATTTCAATGTGTCAAAAAAATACCTAGCCCTGGCCAGGTGGCTCAGATGGTTAGAGCGTTGTCCCCGTACACCTAAGGGTTGCAGGTTCAATCCCCGGTTAGGGCACATACCTAGGTTGCATCAATCCCTGGTCCGGGCACAAGTGATCAATGTTTCTCTTTCAAGTCGATGTCTATTTCTCTCCCCTCACCTTCCTCTCTCTCTAAAAATCAATAAATATATATCCTCAGGTGAAGATTAAAAAAAAAAGAAATGAAGTCTGATGCTGTTTTTAAAAAAAATCTATGAGATCAAACACAATATTTCCAGCTACCTATTTAAAAGCATGATAAGCAAGTTGTAACACTAGTATTTTGCTGTAATTATGTTTAATATAGGTCTTTTGAAAATAAAGAGCTAAGAGCTAACACACTGCATGTTTAGAATCAGGTAGCAGAGTAAGGGAAATTATGAATGCACAGCACCACAAAGTAAAAGATATAAAATAGTGAACACTCTTATGGCCCAAAATTCGGGTAATGTCATTTATACAGATATAATAAAACACCAGCACCACACTATAATATACCAACTCATTCTGAGAAACTCCAATATTACATATAAAATTAATGCTTGCAAAACAAGGGATTACCTAAGATATTTGTAAATAAAAGTTGAAATTAAATGTAAAATATTAAACATTTAGAAAAGTTAAGAATATTCTGAAACTGGTAATAAAATTTGATTTGAAAGGCTTAAATCCATAACTATTACTCAAGTAAAATATATTCTTCTTATTAGTAAACTGAAAACCATATGTTTTACAAGAACAAACCAATCTCATCCACAAGCCCATATCCATCCGAATATGGAATGTTTGATAGAACTGTAAAGCCGTCTCACCATGGACTCAAGAGCTGACATGAGAAATGTCACCACCATCCTGCTCTCTGAAGACTCCTCATCCTCAACTGGCAGGCCAGACATTGCTACTTGGGCCATGCTCCCTGTGTGAGAGAAGAAAGAAGAAAGTGAGCGGTTAGAAATCCTCAGTGTCCTGCTAAACATAACGTTATAGGTATGAGGTCCTCCACAGACTGCTTTAATTTACACTGCATTGAGAGAAAAATAAGGCTCAAAACCCAAGTATTATTTGCCACAAACTCTTATCCTATAAATTAGAGCATCTATCCTGTAACTTTCCACTTAGTTGTTTTTGTTTTTTTTTAAGATTCTATTTCTTTATTTCCAGATAGAGGAGAAGGCAAGGAGAAAGAGGAAGAGAAACATCAGTGTGTGGTTGCCTCTCACACACCCCCCACTGGGGACCTGGCCCTCAACCCACGTGTGTGCATTGACTGGGAACCAAATCGGTAACCATTTGGCAGGTCCACGCTCAATCCACTGGAGCCACGGATCCAGTTAGTTTTATTTCCATAAAATTAGGACAGCATCATCCCCCCATATAAATCCCAGAACAAGTTAAAATTTCTCCCAAGTAGAAGGAAGAAGTGATACACTTCACAACCTAGCAATAGTTTATCAAAAAATCAGCATAGGGGGTTTTCTTCCTCGACTTCCGCCAAGATGGAGGCATAGGTGGAGACTCCGTGCTTTCTCACACAACCAAGTTTAGAGACAACTAAATATTAGCAATAGAAAACACAGCCAGAACACAAAAAATTGAACTTTTCGGAAGTCTGATAACAACAAATTCTTCAGCCTGACTAGTAAGAGGGGTGAAACCAGCAGCTGGAGGAGTGGGATTGCACAGGAAAACCTCGGTCAGACGGACTCAGGCGCGTGGAATCCAGGCACAGGGTTGGACCTAGTGAGCGACCCAGGGAGCGACGGCGGGGAAACAGCGAGGGAGCAGGGATGCAGGTTGACTGTGGTTGCGCATTCATGTGCAGATAGACAAGTGAGGGAGTGGGCGACTGGACGGGACCCAGCAGGCCTCAGCGGCCAGCGACAGCAGAGGGCGCGGCCATTTCCTCACTCTGACCCAGCCTCCACATATAGCGTCATAACCCAGCGACCTGACTGGCCCTGCCCTGGTGAACTCTGCCCTGGTGAACTACTTAAGGTTTTGCTCCTCACCCAGCAGTGCGAAACGGCTGAGGGGGGTCGCCATTTCCCCACTCTGACCACGCCCCCACATACAGCGTCACAACCCAGCGACCTGGGAGTCCAAGGCGCCGCTCCTCATACTTAAGGAGCATGAACAGACCAAAAATGGCTCAAGAAGATCTCAAAGCCCCAGAGCCTATAAATCTAAGCGAAGAAGAAATAGCAAAACTCTCAGACGCACAGTTTAAAACACTGGTCATCAGGATCCTCACAGAACTGGTTGATTATAGCCACAAATTAGAGAAACATATGAAGGCGAAACTAATTGAAATGAATGGAATTGCACAGGAAACCAACAGCGATGAAAAGGAAACTGGGACTCAAATTAATGGAGTGGACTAGAAGAAAGCAAATAATGGCCAAACAGAAAAGAGTGAAGAAGCTGGCCAAACAGAAAAGAGTGAAGAAGCAAGAATTCAAAAAAATGAAGAGAGGCTTAGGAACCTCCAGGACATCTTTAAACGCTCCAACATCCGAATTATAGGGGTATCAGAAGGGGGAAAGGCATGGCCACCAGTGGAAAACTAATTTGAACAAATAATAAAGCAGAATTTTCTCAATCTGGCACAGGAAATAGACTTCCAGGAAATCCAGGAAGCTCAGAGAGTCCCAAAGAAGTTGGACCCAAGGAGGAACACACCAAGGCACATCATAATTACATTAGCTAAGATTAAAATGAAGGAGAGAATCCTAGAAGCAGCAAGAGATAAGGGGACAGTCACCTACAAAAGAGTTCCCATCAGACTGTCAGCAGATTTCTCAAAAGAAACCCTACAGGCAAGAAGGGGCTGGAAAGAGATATTCCAAGTCATGAAATCCAAAGACCTACAACCAAGATTGCTTTATCCAGCAAAACTTTCATTTAGAACGGAAGGACAGATAAAGTGCTTCTCAGATAAGATCAAATTCAAGGAGTTCATCATCACTAAGCCCTTATTTTATGAAATGCTAAAGGGACTTATCTAAGTAAAAGAAGTTAAAAAAACATGAACAGTGAAAAGACAGCAACTCACAGTCATTAACAACCACACCTAAAACAAAAGCAAACTAAAAGGACAGCTAGATCAGGAGTGGAAACATAGAAATGAAGATCTCAAGGAGGGTTAGCAACAGGGGAGTGGGAGGAGGAGAAGGGGGGAGAAGGTACAGAAAATAAATAGCGTAGACAGTAGATATAAAATAGATGGGGGGGGCAAGAATAGTATGGGAAATATAGAATCTAAAGAACTTGAGACACATGGTCATAAACTAAAGGGGGGGTAATGGTGGAGATGGGGGGTAGGGTGGCGGGGAATGAAGGGGGAATAGAACAACTGTAATGGCATAATCAATAAAAATAAATTTAAAAAAAATCAGCATAGGAAACAGATGCGCAATTCCCTTTCTCCCATACACACACTGATTATGGAAAACAGTAGGCAAAGTAAACTGTGGCTGCATGAAGATAATTTCTTCCTTCTTACCAAAAAGGAAACAGTGCCTAAAAGTGTGTGGCTCAATTTCTTGGGCACTCTCCTGCAAACCAAAAGGATGCTGGTTCGATTCCAGTCTGGGCACATGACTGGGCTGCAGGTTTGGCCCCAGAAGGGGCATACTCGAGAAAGAACCCATTGATGTTTCTGTCGCTCTCTTTCTCCAACCCTCCACCTCTCTACAAATAAAATATTTTCTAAAAAATAAAGGAAATGGGTTGCAGGAAAAATGTCATCTAAGATTTCTTAGTAATACGATATATTACTCTTTAAAAAACATTTTCTGATACTTTGATATCAGCAAAAAGCCTCAACTGAATTTCCAGCACTATAAAAATACAACATACACACTTTGAATAGCAAGTGTTGGCAACAATGTGGAAAAAATCCGAACCCTGTACATTGCTGTTAGGAATGTAAAATGATGCATCCACTGGAGAAAACCATTTAGCAGTTTCTAAAAAAAATTAAACAGAATTACCATGATGCAGAAATCCCACTTCTGGGTGCATACCCAAAAGAAAGAAAAGGATTCAAACAATATTTGTGCACCCATGTTCACAGAATTATTCACAACAGCCAAAAGATGGGAACGACTCAAAAGTCCATTGTCATATAAATGGGTAGACAAAATGTGATGTATGCGGTTTGTCTGGAAAACATCCAGCCACTGCTAATATAATGAGAACACTTTGTGCAACATCCATGTGAACTGGCAGCCAAGGAGAGTGGACTGGAATACACATGTGTGAACAATGACGACTTCACTCTACTAGTCAATCGGGGCAGTAGATGCCATTGAGTGAGCCATATGTACTGGGTGGCCATAGCATTCAAAATGACTGAGCAAGCAGGGCACGGTGGCGCATGCCTGTAGTCCCCGCCACGTGGGAGGCTGAGGCAGGAGGACCACTTGAGCACAGGAGTTCTAGGCTCTAGTGTGCTATGCTGAACAAGTGTCCTCACTAAGTTCAGACTCAATATGGTGACCTCCCAGGGGCAGGAGCCACCAGGTTGCCTAAGGAGGGGTGAACTGGCTCAGGTAGGAAATGGAGCAAAAGTTTCAAGTCCCATGCTGATCAAGATGACTGAGCGAGTAGAGCAATGAACCCGCATCAAATTTTGCATCAACCTGGAACATTCTGCCTCAAAAACTATGCAGATGATTCAGAGGGCCACAGCTATGGGCAACAGGTGATGGGCAGCCTCATCATGACAGTGAGCCCACTCATGCCTCATGTCTCAGGCAGAGTTTTTTGGCCAAACATCAAATCACCAAATCACCCATGTGACTCAGCTCTGTTACAGCCCGATTTCTGGCTTTTCCCACAACTAAAATCACCTTTGCAAGGAAGAAATTTCAGACCTTCGATGAGTTTCAGGAAAATATGAAGGTTCAGCTGATGGATTCAGAAAACTGTATGAGGTCTCAAGGTGCCTACTTTGAAGGGGAGTGAGGTGTCATTGTCCTATGTACAACGTTTCTTATATCTTCTTCATTATGCCTCTACTTTTCATATTTGCATGGCTATATACTGTCTGAGCAGACTTCATATGCATACACATACATACATATATATACAACAGAATTCAGCATTAACAAGAAATGAAGTTTTGACATATATGCTATGACATATGTGAATCTTGAAAATATTCTGTAATAAAAAACATTATTCTTAGTAAAATAAGTCGGATACAAAAGGACAAATATTGTATGATTCCACTCACATAAGATACCCAATTCATCGAGAAAGAAAGTGCAATGGTAGTTGCCAAAAACTTAGGGGAGAGAATAACGGGGAGTTATTGTTTGATGCATACAGAGTTTTACTTTGGGATGACGAAAAAGTTCAAAACAAAGTGGTGAGGACTTCCACCAAGATGGAGGCGTAGGTGGAAGCACTGCACCTTCTCACACAACTAAGTTTAAAAACAACAAAGTTTTAGCAACAAAAACACAGCCAAACCACAGAAAATTGAACTACACGGAAGTCTGACAACAACAAACCCTTCAGCCAAACCAGTAAGAGGGGCAGAGCCAGCAGCAGAGCGGAGTCAGGCAGAAAAGATCCACCTGACTGACCTGGGTGTGCAACCCAGGTGCGCCAGCAGCCGTGGGTGGATCCCAGGTGTGGAGTAGCGGGCAGACCCACTGAGGGCGAAAGGCGGTGGACTCACTGAGGGCTGATCGTGGGCACACATTCTCGCGCAGATAAAACAGACAAAGGAGCTAGCAGTGAGACAGATCATGCAGGCCCCAGCGGCGGGAAGCAGCAGAGGGGACCACCATTGTCCCTCTCTGACCCCGTCCCCACATATACAGTGTCACAACCCAGCGTCCTGGGTGGCCCCATCCTGGTGAACACCTAAGGCTCCTCTCCTCATACATAACAGGTGCGAACAGACCAAAACGTGGCTCAAGAAGAACTTAGAGCCCCAGAGCCGATAAATTTAAGCGAACAAGAAGTTGCCAACCTATCAGATGCACAGTTCAAAACACTGGTGATCAGGATGCTCACAGAACTGGTTGATTTTAGCCATAAATTAGAGGAACATATGAAGACTAAACTAATTGAAATGAAGGGAAAGGCACAGGAAAGCAATACTGATGGAAAGGAAACTGGGACTCACATCAAGGGAGTGGACCAGAAGGAGGAATAAAATGACCAAACAGAAAAGGATGAAGAAATAAAAATTCAAAAAAAGAGGAGAGGCTTAGGAACCTTCAGGACATCTTTAAACGTTCCAACATCTGAATTATAAGGGTACCAGAAGGGAAAGAGAAACAGCCACAAGTGGAAAACTTATTTGAACAAATAATAAAGGAGAATTTCCCCAATCTGGAAAGGAAATAGACTTCCAGAAAATCTAGGAAGCTCAAAGAGTCCCAAAGAAGTTGGACCCAAGGAGGAACACACCAAGGCACATCATAATTACATTAGCCAAAATTAAAATGAAGGAGAGAACTCTAGAAGCAGCAAGAGATAAGGGGACAAGTCACCTACAAAGGAGTTCCCATCAGACTGTCAGCGGATTTCTCAAAAGAGACCTTATGGGCAAGAAGGGGCTGGAAAGAAGTATTCCAAGTCATGAAATCCAAAGACCTACAACCAAGATTGATCTATCCAGCAAAGCTTTCATTTAGAATGGAAGGGCAGATAAAGTGCTTCTCAGATAAGATCAAATTCAAGGAGTTCATCATCACTAAGCCCTTATTATATGAAATGTTAAAGGGACTTACCTAAGAAAACGAAGATAAAAAAGATGAACAGTAAAAGGACTGCAAACTACAGTTATTAACAACCACACCTAAAACAAAAGTAAACTAAGAGGACAGCTAGATCAGGAGAGGAACCATAGAAATGAAGATCACGTGGAGGGTTAGCAACAGGGGAGTGGGAGAAGGAGAAGGGGGAGAAGGTACAGAAAATAAGTAGCATAGATGGTAGGTAGAAAATAGATGGGAGGGTAAGAATAGTATGGGAAATATAGAATCTAAAGAACTTGAGACACGTGGTAATAAACTAAAGGGGGGATGGTGGGGGAGAGGGGTGCAGGGTGGAGGGGAATGAAGGGGGGAATAGAACAACTGTAATGGCATAATTAATAAAATATATTTTAAAATAAAATTAAATTAAAATTAAATTAAAATAAAAAAAGAAAGTGGTGATAGTCACACAGCGATGAGAATGCACTAATGCCAGGAAAATGTACATTTAAAAATTATTAAAATGATACATTTTGTTATGAGTATTTCCCCAAAATGTAAAAGCAATAACACCACATGAAAATACTCTTGCCCTGGCTGGTGTAGCTCAGCGGATTGAGCACAGGCCTGTGAATCAAAGGGTCACTGGTTAAATTCCCAGTCAGGGCACATGCCTGGGTTGCAGGCCAGGTCCCCAGTAGAGGACACATGAGAGGCAACCACACATTGATGTTTCCCTCCCATTCTTTCTCCTTCCCTTCCCCTCTCTCTAAAAATAAATAAACAAAATATTTTTTAAAAATACTCTTAAGGCAAAATCTAGAGCAAATTTTTTTAAATGATCATGCTAAAAAATTGTTTCCCATCCATCAGTATGCTAAATTAGATGCCTGTTAAAAGTCATCTCTTTCTGCACTGGCTGGTATAGCTCAGTGGATTGAGCACTGGCCCCGAACCACAGGGTCACTTGTTCAATTCCCAGTCAGGGCACATGCTTGGGTTGCAGGCCAGGTCCCCAGAGGGGTGTGCAAGAGGCAACCACACATTGATGTTTCTCTCCCTCTTTTTCCCTTCCTCTCTCTCTAAAAAGAAAGAAAAATAATTTTTAAAAGTTATCTCTTTTAATTTTTGTTGAATTCTAGTTTTAGCTAAATATCAAGTAATCAAATGAAAGGATAGTTAAAAAATTAAAGACTGTAAGTTTGAATGCAAATTCTAAAAACCTATCTATGACTATAATTAATTTACTGATTATCTGGGTATGCCTTAACTGAAGCCCCAACATCCCAGAGTACATATGAAAATTATTTTGGCTAAAAATGTACCTAGCCCTGGCTGTTGTGGCTCAGTGGATTGAGTGTAGGCCTGCAAACCAAAAAGTTGTCAGCTGGCCAGGTCACCAACACAGGGACAGGGAGAGGCAACCACACATTTATGTTTCTCTTCTTCTCCTCCCCCCTCCCTTTCCCTCTGTCTAAAAATAAGTAAACAAACTCTTTAAAAAACAAACAGTACCTAAATCTTTTCCCAACTACTAAATAGAATGATCTACTGTTATTAAAAACTTACCTCTAGCCCTGGCTGGTGTGGCTCAGTAGATTGAGCACAAGTCTGCAAACCGGAGAGATGCCGGTTCGATTCCCAGTCAGGGTATGTGCCTGGGTTGCAGGCCAGGTGCTCACTGGGGAGATCGGAAGGCAACTTTGCACTGATGTTTCTCTCCCTCTTTTTCCCTCCTTTCTTCTGCCTAAAAATAAATAAATAAAATATTTTTAAAAATAAAAACTTATCTCTAAAAATACATTTTAAAAATCTTGAAAAAAAAACCCTGAAATATCTTCCATCTGTTACCACATAAATTAACTGCTAGATTAGATTTAGGCATCAACAAATAATAAAGTATACATACTGAGGAAATAAAATTTGATTAATAAAAAATGGTAATAAAACCAGTTGACATTTACTGCCACATGTCTATGAACAAATAGAGGCAATTTTGTTTCCCCAAACAAGATCTCTATTCTGAATGGAGACAGCATCAGGAAAAGCATCAAGCAAGGAAGTAATTAAATCAGAAAAAGTTTTCCTTAATTCTTTTCTCTTGGATAAATTTAGATTAAAATGTAGTTCAGACAAAATGGACAACAAATGCACATTACTTTTCCATAATCAAAGCATTCACTTAGAATGCTGTCCTTATTTCTGAAAGTTTGTATTTCTTAGTGATCTCACTTTCCTTTTAATTCTCCAGCAAAAGAAAAAGTGTTCTCAATTTACAAATGCAGTGACTTATCAAGGTCATATATCCACTATCAGAGCCAGAATAACACTAGGGCAATTTTTCACCTACTGCTATTTCCACTTCTCACTTTAAAATGCCATAAATCTGGTATGATGTCATCCACAATGAAAGTTAAGAAACAGGAGACAGCTGCCACACCGACACTCCCATAGCGGTACCACAAGCAACGAGAGGTCCTATCCCATTAGCAGAACTTTTCAGGAAGCATCTTCAAAGGAAAGAACCTCAAGGTGACCAAGTTCACTCAAGCTTGATAGAAAACAGCACATTTTGTTGGGTGCTTTCTGCTCTCAGAAATGGGTAAATTTGGATCTGAACAACAAGTTTGCTGAACTGTTCTTTGCAGTCCCAAGAGGTTATTTCCCTTTAGTCGAGACTATTCATAGAACATTTCCCCCTGCACCCATCATTCACTGACTGCCGCCTCTCTCTTCGCCCTTTCCCCAAAAGAAAATGCCTCACACAGTGGCAATAACTTACACCAGAGGACATACCAGGCCAGTGATGCAAGCTTAATGAGGCATGAGGCACTGGTCCTCCCAGAACCAGCCACCAAGAAAGCCAGTGGTGGGTTGCCCTGACTACTAACAAAATCTCTAACTCCAATGGGCAGCACCCAGGCTCCCCTTCTATGAACAGAGAAGCAACACTGAATCAACCATTTACAGTGAAAGTTCCTGACCTTACATGAGCGCCCTCATGTTCAAATGAGTTGGACAGACAAGACAGAAAGAAACATTTAGTGAAACATTCTCCCATGAGAGGCCATGAAACAAAAAATTTAAAGGAATTAGGGGAAGAGTTTACAGGAACTACCATAAAGGACACATGGGCAAAAATAATGGGATGAAAATGGGAGGGAGGTGAGGAGCACCAGGGGGTGGGGGGGGGGGGCTGGGATGGGAGTAGAAGTCAGAAAACAGTACTTGAACAACAATTAAACATACAAACAAAAAATTTAAAGGAACTAGAATGGCATATTTAGCTCTGCACTCGTAAGTAATTCAAGTGAGCATGATTTGTACCTCTGAACTTCATCAGTAATACTTCTTTGGAACAAAAGGGAAAATGACCAAAATGATCACGTACTCCATAAAACATTAAATACAAAAAGGATGACTTGACCTCTTTAAACCTTTTTAACAGCAACAGAAGAAAAATTGAACTGAGACAATTCACATGTTGAAGCCAGTGTTAGATGAGAAAACAACTTTGGTCTCTGTGTCTGTAACATAAGGTTCCTGCTTCCCCATTGTGGCTGATGCTGCCTTGGTGGAGGAGCGGTGTGGGGAGAAAAGGTGATCTCTCTTCATAAGGAAGAAGGTCATCATCTAAGGCAGAAAATCAGTAGTCAAGGAACAGCAGGAAGGGTGTCCCCCTATGTGCGTGCTATCCAATGTGGTAGCCAATAGCCACATGTAGCTATTTAAATTAATTAAGATTAAATAAAATTTAAAATTCCGTTCCTCAGAAGCACTGGTACACTCCAAGTGCTCAGCACCCACATGTAGCTCGTGGTTACTATAGTGAAGTTCGCAGACAAAGAGCATTTTCATGATCACGAAAACTTTTGTACTGCTATAGAGATTAATCTATGTTGAATAAATCCTCATGCCCCCTTGCACCACCATGGTGGGAGCTCTAGTAGAAGAGTGAGTTAACCGAGGGAAAAGAGAAGGTACGAGCCGGTACACAAAGGTCCATCCCAACCCCATGTGAGCATTCTTCACTGCCCAGCTCCAAAGATTATTGGCACAAGGGTATCCCGTGGAATGGGAGCGAGGTAGATTCCCTGAGAAAAGGAACACAGAAATACAGTCTTATGATAAGCTACGCCTAATTAATATGCATGTGAGACATCAGGGACACAGATTCTTAGGATAAAGTAATAAAACTCCAAAGAGCCTAACCCACACGGGTGCAGTGTGACCTTGCCTCAGTGATCAACCGGCACCAAAATGGAATCACACAATTTTCTTAACATCTTTGTAAATAAGTTAGCTTTTGCCTTTTTAATTCCATATTTTATAATTCTTAATATTAAGATATGAAATAAATAGCATGGACATCATTATAAATCTTGATGCATAATGCCAAAATTTCTAATAGCTACCAGAAATGTTTATATATACTAAATTCAGTCTCACCAACATTTCAGATCTATGACCTAATCACTATGAATACCTCATTACACTAAAACTGTTTCATTTCTCTGCTTACTACAGAAACCCTTTTCATAGTTTTTGTATTTCTTCTTGGGTGACTCATCATGTAAGCCATTACTAAACTGATGTCTGATAGTAACTACATATTTGCATAAATAGTCAACATTTTCTATTCCAGTCCATTCTTTTAATTCTGATAATTATTATGTACATGCAGATCCTTAACTATTCAGCTTTCCTATTATGTTTATTTTAACTCTGTACTTTCAAATGCAGTATTTTTGTCTCAAACAATTTTTCATTCAATCACATTTATGTCATTCTTTGCTCCTTCTTTCTTGCATCTTAGACTTTTCTTCTGCTTGAAGATAAAGCCCTTAGAATGTCTCCTTCATATGGCAAACTGTTATTTACTAAAATTTCCCTTATTTTTGAAAGATATTTTCATTGAAATAGAAATCTAGGTTGGCAATTACTGTTAAGATTTTATTTATTTATTTTTAGAGAGAGGGGAAGGGAGGCAGAGAGGGACAAAGACATCAACAGGTTGCCTCGCCTGCTTCCTACATGAAGCCCCCCACCAGGGACGTGGCCACCAGGGGCATACAGGCATGTGTCCCAACCAGAATCAAACGGGCAGGTTTTCTTTCTGACTGCAGAAACAATGCCCAAGCCACCGAGCCACACCAGTCAGGGTGACAATCAGTTTCTATCAGTACACTGAGGTTATTTCATTATCTTTTGGCTTCCACTGTTGCTATTCACAAGTCATCTGTAGTTACTTTGAAGGTAATTGCTACCACCACCCACCCTTGTTTTTAAAGATGTTTTGTCTTTGGTTTTCTAGTTGCACTGTGTGCCTAGATACAGATTTCTTTTTACCCAGTATGTCTGTCATTCACTGAGCTTCTTGACTAAGAATTACTGACCTTCAGTTGTGGCAAATTCTCAACTATTGACTCTTCAGACACTATCTCGCCCCCTTTTCTATCTCCTATCCTACTGAGACTCAGGTCAACTGCATGTTAGTCCTTAAATCTCTTCCCCTCTTGCATATTTTTGTCTCTGAACTGAACTCTACCTTATCTTCTAACTTATCTTCAATGTCATTAATTCTTCAACTCTGCTTATTCTGTTATTAAAACCACCTACTGAATTTTTATTTTGTTTATCATTTTCATTTCTAGAATTTCTATTTGTTGCTATGTCACATGGTATCATTTCCTACTCCTTGAAGAGTTGCCAGCGTGACAAATTTCTTTAAACATAATAGTGGTAATTGTTTCATAGTCTCTGATAATTTAAAAATCTCAAGTTTTGTAAGTGTACTTCTGTTGTTTTGGGGGATTTTGCTCACACTTACGATACTCGAGCCCATGTATGCCTGATTACCTTTTACTATGTCCTGATAACTTTACATTCATAAATTATTTTAAATTTGAGGCCCACGATGAAGGTAGTTTCCTCCAGGTATCTGGAAATACTACCTGCCTGGGATCACCATAATCCCACTTCAAGGCTTCAAGCTCCTTGGACTACCAAGATGTTAACCCAGACCGCAAACAGGGATGTAAGCTGGTTTACTTCTCAGTCGCCTTCTTTGCACCCCAGCTTAATATGAGAAGAGTCTCCAATATTAGCCCTGAATTTTGGCCAGGTTTTCAACTTTGATTTCTTTCTTCTTTAAACTAGTGTGCTATTTTGTCATTAACAAAAACATTTTATTTTTATTTATTTATTTGTTTGTTTTAGAGAGAGAGAAACATCAATTTGTTGTTCCATTTATTCATTCACTGGTTGATTCCTACATGCACCCTGACCGGGGATCAAAACCACAGCCTTGGCTTATTGGGATGATGCTCTAAGCAACTGAGCTACCCAGGAAGGGCTGGACTTTCCTGAGTCCAGGAAATTTCTGAGCCTCTCACCTCACAAGGTCTGCAAACCTCAAGTCGATGTGCTGAAACTAGCAAATGCCCAGGGCAAAGGTAATTCTCATTTCTCATACTGCAGTTCCCATTTTCTTTTTAATATTAGCCTTTTCACATTACCCTCCAAATTCCTCTCTACCTTATCAACTTCCCACCAACTCCAGGAACCACACCTTACAATGGCCTTCATTCTCAAGAACAAGTTATGAATTAGCCAGGTTATAAGGTTACAAAACTCTCAATTCAAGCCATCTCAGGTACAGAAGGGAATTTCTATTTTTATTTTTAACTATTCAGTCTAAAGGTTGCACTGACTCCACACAGCTAGACCCAGGAACGTAAGACTTGCCATTAGATCTATCTCTACTCCCTCCCTGTGGGCCTGCCTCACTTGAGCAGATGAGATGGGCTTCTGCTCCAAAACAGAGATGACAGCCACATACATCTTTAAGCTTACCACACGCCTGTACTGTAATCCCAGACGCAACGGACTATCACATCTTCCTCCTACTGTCTGCACAAAAGTTCCAGGAGTGTGTGACGAGCTTACCATATCCAAGCCTACTGTGATTGCCACTGTAGCTAGAACCACATGAAATAGGAAGACAGGCAGCTACTCACAAGGCAAAACAGGACCCTCACTGGAGAAAGGGATGAGAAAAGCATGCCAGGAACACAGAACATATCAGCTACCCGAGTTGTCTTCTTTCAATTTCCTGAATTCATTCTAAGTTTTATTATCTTTTGTGCCAATTTGACTTTAATCCTTCTTTATGAGTTTCAAATATGAACTAATTGCCCTGTTCCTGTTTCATTTCCTTATCTTTCATCCTTGTCAGCTATTGTTTCATAGATACATGCATGGCCTTCTTTCATCTTTCTGAAAACAGACTCCAGCCATTCTTTAAAACCTTCTTGTGTTTCTGGTCGGAGATCCATTTCAGGCATTAGGTTTCACTATGACCTTACTGGTCTGTTCTATCTCAACATATGCCAATAATTAATTGCATATAAAGGTTTTCATTTGCCCATATTTCTGCTTTGAATTTACTGATCCTTGTTATTAATACTGAACAGGAAAATAACAAAAATTAAAGTGAGTCAAAGACCTCTTGAAGATTTTCACACACATTATCATCATTCTTAACAAAAAAACTGGTATTGTTGTGAATATTTTTTATTATGTCGATCTCTAAAATATTACTAAATCTTCAACATACATCTGCTTCAAATTAAGCAGACTGCTGAGTGAGGGAGGTACCAAACCCTGATCTGATCTTTCATTACATTCATACCTTTTCTTCCTTGTGCTGTTATGTTGTTTTCAACAAACATGTTCCCATTTCAAACTTACAATGTACAATCTAATCAAGAAGAAAGTATAAAATATTTTACTGCCATTATTTTGTCGTATTATATTATAAGTAAGCCCAACCTAGAAAGATTACCCACCTTACTTAGGTTATACAGTTATTTTTATAACAAAGGACTAGAATCCATATCTCCAAATTCTAAACTACCTCCTTTCATCCACAATAATAATCAAAGACAGGCTAAATTAAAAGGTAAATAATTATATAGTAATTACACTGTAGCACTAGGCAATCTTTATGAGGCAGTAAATTAACTGTCCTTCATTGTAAACAAACTGAAGCAAAAATATCTTTTTTGTTCATGACACAAAGATTATGGATGAGTTGAGGACCTGAATTATATCAACATCAGTCACATTCTGCAAAGGAAATAAAGGATTTGGTTCAAAGATAAACATGTGAATGTGTTACACAACAACTGTCTAATGAACACGTAACTTACACCACAAAACGCTGCTGACAGGCACTAACAGATAAACAGTTGTGACAGTTTGAGCCCTGGATGGTGTAGCTCAGTGGATTGAGCACAGGCTGTGAACCCAAGGGTTGCTGGTTCGATTCCCAGTCACAGCACAGGCCTGGGCTGCGGGCCAGGTCCCCAATGGGGCCATGTGAGAAGCAACCACACACTAATGTTTCTCTCTCTCTCTTTTTCCCTCTCTTCCTCTCTCTCTATAAATCAATCAATCAGTCAAAAAATAAAAATAATAATAATAACAGTTTGACTTAGTAACACAAAATCCAAGATCCCAGACCCACCCTCAGCTAGAAGGAAATGAATCTGAATTCATCAAGGCACCAGGACCATTATTTTATTTTCTTCAGAAAAACTTATTTTCACAATTTTCTGCAGAGTGCTAAAGTTATCTGTTATTTTTCCTTACAATCTACCCTGTACATTTACTTAAGTATGATAAAAAAACTTCAAGATTGCAAAAACCACTATGTATGGCACTAGGTGGGTACTGAAAATATTGGAACACTTTGAAAGTGTATGAATGTTTAACCACCTGAAACTAATACAAAATAATACTGAATGTAACCTGTCATTAAAAAATATTTTTAATGAAAAACTGAAAATAAAGAGCAAAGATTTCAAAAATCAGTCACTTTCCCTAACTCAATGTTTTGTACTACAGCCATCATCACTCAACTCCAGATACTTGGATCAACTAAAACTGAGAAAATCTTCAAAGTAAGCTAAAATACCTACCACTAGGGTATTCCTCATCAAAGGCTAGTGTCAAACAAAGGTAATGGTATTCAACTCTATAATTTTTCAACAGGCTGAAGGGGGGGGAGGAGGATACTTTTAACAGAAAAATCTTCCATCTAAACTTAAGTTTTTGACTTTTACTCCAAAAATGCAGTGTGACTTCCCTATGCAGTGGATGTTCTTTTTCTGGGCCAGACTTTAAAATGAGCTGATTATCTGTCTCTTCCTCGTTTTTTCAGTCTTCCACTTGTCTCCATTCTTTGAGACCTACTCTCAGGTTATTTTGTGTACATGAGGTAAAACTCAAATTCACCAATTCATTTTATAAAAAGCTATAGTAAAGCCAAGTTTCAACAAAGTTAATGACTGCAGGCTCCAGCACAATCTTAAATACTCCTATATACACTAGGAGAAACATCTTCAGTGAGAAGTATAATGTAACTTCAAGTATCATCTCATTCTAAAGAAAGCGAAATCTCAAACTTAAAAAAAAAAAATCTATTTATAAACTAATCTCTTCAAACCGAGTACTAAGAACAAGTTACAACTCATCATCTAAGTTGTTACAAATGCTGTCATATGATGGTGCCTAAAGTAAAAGGAAAGGATCTAATACTTGAATTAGTTGACTTCATCCTAAGTAAGACTCAGTCGCATTAATATTACCTATATCTGCATATAATACTACATTCTGGCAATCTGGTAAGAGTTGCCTACCTCTGAAATTAATCCTATTTCAATAACTCCATGTTGAACCTATAATTACTGCATTCCAAAAGCTAACCTGTTCTTCAGAAGAGGAAACTTATCCCTAAAATGTCAGTATACATTTACTAGAATCAGTTCAGATTTTGACACAGAATTTACAATTGTCGTCAGTTTTTCAACATACTACAATTTGTTCTAATTATGTCCACTTAGTAGCTACCTCAGAAAATGTGTTCCAGGTAATTCACTGACCATATTCATCTGTCTTCTGAATGATACCAAAGAAATTAACTTAGTATCTGGGTGTGCTTATTTATAAAAGAGTGCCATCTACCTGACACAATTTACAAAGCACACCTTTTTTCCCCGCATAAAAACATAACTTTGGTAACTTGGACATATGATGTAAATTGCCCAAGATCACAAAATTATTAAGTAGTATATAATCCAGATCTGACTGCTCTTAATTCCCCATGTTCTTTCAAACCACATCACACACTGTAAAATTTACTCTAATTCTTAACATTTTTATATTTCAATCTCAGAAAAACATTACCATTCTGGGACTTAGACAACACATATAATGTAATTTTTAAGTCTGTGCACTACCCTAAAAATTAAAAACAAAAAAATACCCAGCCTCAGAGATTCCTTGATTCTAAAAAAGGTATTTTCATTATCCCAAAGTATTGCCACACAAAATACTCACCAACAAAGGAAAACAAGGCACACACCATTTTAACCAGGTGAGCAAAGTTAACACCGCTCCCAGGAGAAACTTCATGTCCAACCCAACAGAACACAATGAGAACACTGACATTCCTGCCCAAAATGCATTAGACAAACCCAAGTCTATAAAATACCTGCCCTGCAATCTTCAAATAGGTCAAGGGCATGAAACTCAAAGACTGAGGAACTGTTATAAAGTGAAATATATTAGACAAGACAACTGGGTGAAAATATAATCCTGGATTAGACCCTTCTGCTATTAAGTGACATTTAGCAAAACTGAATGGGGTTTCTGTGTGGGGAATTTTGTTTGTTTGTTCTTGAAACAACAGTTGATCCTTTAGCAACACTGGGTTTGAAGTACACAAGTCCACTTATACAAAAAAAACGTTTTAAAGATTTTACTGATTTTTAGAGAAAGAGGAACGGAGGGAGAAAGGGAGAGAAACTTTGAAAAGTGAGGGAAGAAACATTGATCGGAAGGTTGCCTCTCGCATGCCACAAACCAGATATGTGGCCTGCAACCCACGCATGTGCCCTGACAAGGAATTGAACTGGTGACCTTTTGTTTCATGGGACAACACCCAATCCACTGAGCCACACTGGCCAGGGCTGTATTTTTTCCAATAAATTCATACAATACTGTAAATGTATGTTGTCTTCCTTATGATCTTAACATTTCCTTTTCTCTAGCTTACTTTATAATAATACAGTATATAACACAAAATATGTGTTAATCGACTACGTTATTAGTAAGGCTTCCTCCAATCAACAGTAGGCTATCTGTAGTTAAGTTTTGGTAGGGAGTCAAAAGTTATAAGCAGATTTTCAACTGCCAATACTAACACACCCCTAACCTCCATGTTACAGAAAGGTCGACTGTATTTTGTGAGTTTAAAAGTGTTTCAAGATTAGCCCGGCTGTATAGCTCAGGTGGTTAGACCCTCATCGGGATGTGTCAGGGCTGCAGGTTCAATGTGCAGTCAGGGGACAGACAAGAAGCAACCAATGAAGGCACAGATAGGAGGAACAACAAAGTGATGTTTCTTTTTTTTTTCTCTCTGTCCCTCCTCCCCCTTCCTTTCTCTCTAAAATCAATAACTTTTTCTCTCTAAAACCAGTAACTTTTTAAAAAGTGTTTCAAATTAATGTTTAAAGCAAATTGAAATTTCTCCTACTTTTGTCTTATTTCTTTTTCTGCTTTTGCTGTCGACAAGTGTTCTGAATATCAGAACTGGGAGAAGGCTGACTTCCGGCCAAGATGGAGGTGTAGGTGGAAACACTGTGCCTCCTCACACAACCAAGTTTAAAGACAACAAAGTTTTAGTAACAAAAATGCAGCCAAAACACATAAAGTTGAACTGTATGGAAGTCTGACAACAACAAACCATTCATTCAGACCAGTAAGAGGGCCGGAGTCAGCGGCAGAGCGGGTCTGGCAGGAAAGATCGGCCAGACTGACCCAGGAACGCAAGTGGTGGTTGGCGGATCCCAGGCGTGTGGTGGAAATGGGCAAACCCAGTGAGGGTGCAAGGTGGCTGGCTGACAGTGGTCACATATTCACACACGTTCTCGCACATTTGTGCCCATTCGCGCACAGATAAACCAAACGAACAGTGAGACAGACTGGTCAGGCTAGGGCCCCAGCGACAGGAATCAGAGCCTGAAAGCAACAATTGGAAAGACTTCTGGGATTGAGGTGCCAAGAAAGGCTCCCAGACTCACAGAGAGTTCATTGGAGAGACCCACAGGATCCTGGAGAGTACACAAGCCCACACACCCAGGAACCAGCACCAGAAGGGCCCAATTTGCTTGCAGGAAGCAGCAGAGGGGACCAAAATTCAAGGGAGATCAGAGCGGACGCCATTACCCCTCTATGACCCTGCCCCCACATAGAGCGTCACAACCCAGCAACTGGGTTGCCCCGCCCTAGTGAACACCCAAGGCTCTGCCCCTTATATGTAACAGGTACAAACAGACCAAAACATTATGGCTCAAGAAGAACTCAAAGCCCCAGAGCCAATAACTCTAAGAGACCAAGAAACAGCCAACCTATCACATGCACAGTTCAAAACACTGGTGATCAAAATGCTCACAGAACTGGTTGATTTTAGTCATAAATTAGAGGAACAAATGAAGGCTAAACAAATTGAAATGAAGGAAAATGCACAGGGAACCAACAGTGATGGAAAGGAAACTGGGGCTCAAATCAAGGGAGTGGACCAGAAGGAAGAAAGAAACATCCAACCAGAAAAGAATGAAGAAACGAGAATTCAAAAACATGAGGAGAAGCTTAGGAACCTCCAGGACATCTTTAAACACCTCAACATCAGAATTATAGGAGTATCAGGAGAAGAGGAAGAACAAGTGAAAAACTTATTTGAACAAATAATAAAGGAGAACTTTCCCAATATGGCAAAGAAAATAGAGTTCCCTTCAGGAAGTCCAGGAAGCTCAGAGTCCCAAAGAAAGTGGACCCAAGGAGGAACACACCAAGGTACATCATAATTACATTAGCCAAGATTAAAATGAAGGAGAGAATCCTAGAAGCAGCAAGAGATAAGGGGACAGTCACCTACAAAGGAATTCCCATCAGAGTGTCAGCTGATTTCTCAAAAGAGACCTTACAGGCAAGAAGGGGCTGGAAAGAAGTATTCCAAGTCATGAAAGGCAAGGACCTACATCCAAGATACTCTATCCAGCAAAGCTTTCATTTAGAATGGAAGGGCAGATAAAGTGCTTCTCAGATAAGGTCAAGTTCAAGGAGTTCATCATCACCAAGCCCTTATTATATGGAATGTTGAAGGGACTTATCTAAGAAAAAGAAGATAAAAAATATAAACAATATGAACAGGAAAAGGACAGGAAACTCACAGTTATTAACAACCACACCTAAAACAAAAACAAAAGCAAACTAAGCGGACACCTAAAACAGGAGCAGAGCCACAGAAATGGAGATTACATGTAAGGTTAGCAACAGGGAAGTGGGAGGAGGAGAGAGGAAGGGAAAGGTACAGAGAATAGGTAGCATAGACAGTGGGGAAAAAATAGAGGGAGGGCAAAAGTAGTATAGGAAATGTAGATGCTAAAGAACTTATAACACATGGATGTGAACTAAAGGAGGGGAGGGTGGGTGGAAGGGGGTGTGCAGGGTGGAGGGGAATGAAGGGGGGTTAGTGGGACAACGGTGGTAGCATAATCAGTAAAATGTATTTAAAAAAGAAAGTATAAAAAAAAGATGGGATTGACAGGGTAAATGTAAACATGGAGCAAAAAAATATGGAACAAAAACAATAAAATTCTGCCCATGTTAAAAAAACAATTCACTATAAAAAAAAAATCTTTCTCTTACCAAGTTTTGTTTTTGTTTTTTTTTTTTTAAATTTTATTATTTATTTATCTTTAGAGGGGAAGTGGGGGAAGGAGAGAGGGAGAGAAACATCAATGTATGGTTGCGTTTTGTGCGTCCCCTGCTGGGAACTGGCCTGCAGGGAACCGGCCTGCAACCCAGGCATGTGCCCTGACTGGGAATCGAACCGCGATCGTGTGGTTCGCAGGCCTGCGTTCAATCCACTGAGCTACACCAGCCAGGGCAAAAATCTTTCTCAACAGGACTTGTGCCACAATAAAAAAACCCAAATCCTGTATTTTAATGTCAGACTCTGTAGTCATATTCTTAAAACGAAGCCAAATTCTTGGGAGGTCTAAGGAGCTGAGTGAAAGGTTTTCTTAGGCTCCATTGAGGAAGAAATGCCAATCAGCCACAAAGTTAGGCAGTATAGAGCTTTATTGGGGTTTGCGCACCCTGGTGAAATTCTCCAGTCTGCAGAGTGGGGCCAGGGAAGTTGAGCCCAAGCAGAGAATATGGCAGGGTTT
The DNA here is from genome assembly GCF_021234435.1 of Artibeus jamaicensis. Classification (NCBI taxonomy): domain Eukaryota; kingdom Metazoa; phylum Chordata; class Mammalia; order Chiroptera; family Phyllostomidae; genus Artibeus; species Artibeus jamaicensis. The sequence goes on along the minus strand of NW_026521603.1, from coordinate 67,904 downwards.
TATTTTGGTCGGCTCTCTTCATGGGAGCTGGGGATTGGTCCCCTCTGAACAAAGCGGCAATGTATCATTGGTGGTTCTCCTTGAGCTCAGGTTGCTATTTAGCTATTTAGATATATGGTAATAAAAATTTTGGCAAAGCCTGCCCTTTCGGCTCTCTGATTTGACGTCAGCCGTCTTTTCCGGGTTGTAGTTCAGCCACCATTTTGTCCTACCCCGCCCATCCTGACACTGAGGGAGGAGGGGCAGGAGCTCCAGCTGCTCTGCCAGCCTTAGCCTGGCCCGACCTATCTCAGTCCCAAGCTCTGGCTTTTCGACCCCACCTGTTCCAGTGCCCAGAATTTGTTTTCCGAGGTGGAGACGGGATGAGCTTTAGGCATCTCTGGAAAGAGATAAATGCCTATGCTGTGAATAAATTAGTAAGTGAGAGTGAAGTATTAGATTCCTAATTTTATTTTGTATTTAAATATCCTAAGGTCTTTTTTTAAAATGGAAAGTTCTTACTTTTTAAACTCTTCATTTTGGAATCAATGGTAATAAAAATTTTTAACTCTCAATGAATTGTAAACAGATCAAATTATTTTTATTTAACATCTAGCTTTTTAAAAAGATTGTATTTATTCATTTCTAGACAGAAGGAAAGAAAGGAAGAAAGACAGGAAAAGAAACACGGATGTCTGAGAGAAACATGGGTCAGCTGCCTCCTGCACACCCCCAACTGGGGACCTGGCCCTCAAGCCAGGAACGTGCCCTGATTGGGAATTGAACCCACAACTTTTCAGTTAGGCCGATGCTCATCCCACTGAGACACACCAGTCTGGGTAAAACCTAGTTTTAAAGTAATGAAATGCATCCATCTATAAGTTTCCCTCACTTAAAACTTAATCTGCCATTGTGAAAGGTTCTCAAGTATCAACACCAGGAAGGAACTGGTTAGAAATGCTGATTACTTGGCCCTACCCCAGGAGGGATCTAGCAGTTGTGCTTTAACAAGTCCTCCAGGGGATGCTGATGCTCAAAGTAGTTTGAGACCAACTGGCTTCCAGATCAAGAGTCAGGTGGCCTGGAGTCAAACCTTAAGAGTCAAGGTTTACTCAACTGAGTGATCAACAGTAAATTACCCAGATCTCTAGGTTTGTTCCTCATCTATAAAATGGAATTACAGGGTTGTTCTTAAGAGTAAATAAGAAAACATATGGCAAGGGCTTAAGAGCAATGCCAGACACATAAGAAATATTCAAATATTAGCTGCTGTTTAAGCACTTTAACAGTTGTCGACTAGGAAGAGAGACAAAGACAGAAAAGCCTTGAGTTGAATACCTAGTGAGTAGGCCAGACACATGTAAACAAGGCAGAACCAAACACATGCACAGAGGGAAAAAAGATGCCCTCCTAGAAGGGACAGACACATTGACTGGGATAATGTGAGAACAGCCAATTCTGACCCAACAACATAACGTAGGCTTTAAAAAACTGAATACAGCCCTGGCTGGTGTTGTAGCTCAGTGGATTGAGTGTGGGCCTGCGAACCACACTATCGTGGTTTGATTCCCAGTCAGGGCACATGCCTGAGTTACAGGCCAGTTCCCAGCAGGGGACTCACGAGAGGCAACCATACATTGATATTTCTCTCCTTCTCTCCTTCCCTTCCCCTCTAAAGATAAATAAATAAAATCTTTTAAAAAAAGACTGAATGCATATAAGCAAGAAGAGCCTGAAGCACAGAAAAAGTCATTCTAACCTACAAGTGTTGTTGTAGGAAGAAACTCACACCGAGAGGAGATAGCGGAAAACACGAGAAGTTTATTACATGCACGGGCCCAGAGGAGTCTTCTAGTCTACGTGGCAAAGCGGGATACAGAAGTGGAATGCAGAAGTTAGTTCTGGCTACGGGGCTTATCTTGGTCCTTGGGAATATCCTGTTATTTGCTTTCTTAAACTGCCGGCTAGCTCTTCCCTGGGGTGCTTGGGGGTCGGGAGAGCAAAGGTTTTCCATATGATTCCCTCCTTTTATGCTAAACAGCACTAGTCCTTGTTTTAGCACCATAATCAATATCTGAATGTTCACCCTCGGAAAAATCTATCCTTTGGTCATGATGCCTCTGTAAGGAGAGGATCTTTGCGGTGGCTCTTCTGGTTACAGTAGTTTCTAGCTGCTGTACTACTGTCTGCACTAAGCTTAGCCCTAAGGTTAAGGCTAGGAACAGGATGAGAAGGGGCCCTAGAATCAGGGCTAGCATGGAAAATACGGCAGATTGCCACCAGTTGCGGCCCTCAGTGAGATTATTGGTATTTCCTAATCTCTTATGGGTTTCTTTTAGTTTGTTAATGTTTTCTTCTACTATTCCACTTTCATTTATATAGTAACAACATTCTTCCTGTAGGAATAGACAAGTCCCCCCTTTTTCTTCGGTGAGTAGGTCTAGGGCTCAACAGTTATAGAGGTTATATGTCTCTGCAGTGAGGCCATGGACAAGGCTGAGGCGTCCATGGCCTGGTTTAGTTCTTCTCATAGTTTTTCTATGGACTGGAGGCTAATTGTCAGCCCAGCACTGCCTAACCCGGCCCTGACTGCCAATGTGGCAAAGCTCAGCACCACTAGCATTGGGAGGAAGACTGCCCTCTTTTGTAGCCCCTGGGCGATCGAAGTATTTAGCTCGCCGGTCTGATACAGTACTGAGGAGCTAACCCAACCAGGTAGCACGGGGCTGGACTGTTTGGGCTCATTGTCCGGTAGAGGGTGCCGTTACACCGAAGAAAGTTCTCGGTGGGCCTCTGACGAGTCCAGAAGATGGCAGGGTCTGGTTACAGGAACTGGTTGATCCATAGCACTCCAGGTCCCTGTCCCTGGCAGAAGGGTCTTGGAACAAAGGTACTCCTGGGAGGGAAAAGGAGTCTCATCTGCCCTGACCGCTGGTTATGCTGGTGACATTACAGGGTGGTTGAAGGGGCACTGTGGTCAGCAGCAGCCTGTTGAGACATGGACATAAGAAACAGTCACAGTAGTTGCCTGGATTGGACGAATTTAACATCTGAGCTCCTTGTATTAGTTTTATCCAAGAGAAGGGCCCAATCAATTTTTGGTTACTTAATTCTTCTGACAGGCTTTTCTCCTGTTCTTCTATAACGGTTTGAACATGATAAATCGTATTCAAGTTGGGATTCTTAACCTCTTCTGCTTTATATATAAAGATGTCCCCTACTGGCCCAGAATGGTATTGGGAGGCATAGATCTTTCCTTTTATGCCAGTCTTCCATTTATCTGCTTCTGGCTGTTTTATGGTTATTTCTGTGGAACTAAGTCCAGTATAGGTTAGGATGTTATGTTGGTAATATGGACATCCTCCATATTTATCAGGCCACCAGTAACAATAGTCATGTGGCTGGTTATCTACGATACAGATAGCAGGAAAATAGTTGCCTTGTTTCATCCACTCTTTTACACTTTGTATCTTGGATGTTGTGATGGTCAGTTTTATCTCCCCATTACAGCTATTTTCAGGGCAAGTGTGCATCCCTATGTTGTGGGTAATTACATTATTGTCCTTACTGTAGGTTTTTCCCTGGCACAGAACCTCCATACATACGGCTGGTTGAGGACTGTCCCCACTGTCGCTCATAGGAGTAATAATACCCCATTCATTTCTGTTAGTAACCCCCTTTACTCGGGGAGACTTAAGCTTAGGCCTAAATTAATGTAGTTCTGGGCAATAGGTTATGATAGACAGGAAACACAGAGGTAAGACGAGGCTTTTACTGTATTTTTACTACACAGTAAAATAGAATGACAATCCCAATGCTTTCTCCTAGAGTCCAATCTTCTGGAGTAGTGGACCCTAAACCTAAACCTACAATTCCTGTTAATAGGACCACAGGGATTAAAAACTCAGTTGGGCATTTGTCCATGTTAGTCTTTGGAGACCATGTTCCACTGTGGCTCCGTCCTGATCTATGTCATCACAGCCGTAGGGGGCGAGCGGCTCCTCAGGGTCACCTTCTTGGGGATCCGCTGCCACCTTCACTCGGGAGTGGTGAATCCACAGCGTTATCCCTGCAACCTTTTAAGGCAGTAGGGGTGGTTAAAAGGACTTGATGGGGCCACGTCCATATAGGTTGGAGGGGTTCTTTTTTCCAGTCTTTTACCCAGACATATTGTCCTGGGTGATGAGGGTGCGCTGGCCCCCCTCTGGGCTTAGGTTCAAACCCTAATCGGGCTTTTCCTATCTGGTCTAATACTTTCCCTAGCTGCTCTAGATATCTTCTCTGCTCTAATTCCCCATTAATAATTAAATTGGTAGGTTAGCTATTTTAGTTAGTGGGGTTGGCTTTCCATATACTAATTCATAAGGGGTATATCCTGCTTGGTTTGGGGTGTTCCTTACTCTAAGCAGTGCTATTGGTAATATATCAGTCCAGGGTAGTCTGGTTTCCTGGCAGAGTTTAGCTAAGGTTTCTTTTAAAGTTCTGTTCATCCTTTCTACTTTTCCAGAGCTTTGGGGCCGGTAGGCTGTGTGGAGTCTTCATTTTATATTCAGCAGCCGCACTAGGGCTTCTACTACCTGTGAAATAAAGGCTGGCCCATTGTCACTTCCTAGACTTGACGGCAGTCCATGTCGGGGCATTACTTCTCTTAATAAGGCCCTGGATACTTCTCTGGCCTTCTCAGTCCGCAGTCCTAGGATAGGCCTCTAGGCCTACCCAACCCAAGAAGGTGCAGATCAGGACCAGCAGATACTTGTACCCTCGGCTTGGCTTGATCTCAGTGAAGTCTATCTGAAGGTCTTCAAAGGGCTGCATTCCCCGATACTGGATGCCTGGCAGGACTCGGTTATTTCCAGCTGCATTATTCCTAGCACAGGTAACACACTGGGCGGCAGTGCTGTTACAAAGCGCGGCGAGGTTGGGTATGTAGATATATCTCCGGAGTAGATTCTCCAGGGCCGTTTTTCCTAGATGGGTCAATGTATGACAGTTCTGGACCACTTGCACTACCTGACCTTGGGGTATATACATACGCCCGTCTGGAAGCTTCTAGAGGCCCTCTGGTGTCCGAGTTGCTTGGGCTTTCTGTGCCCATTCTTCCTCAGCTGGCTGGTACTCCTGGTGGTTGACGGGGGAACTGATTAGAGGGCCCCCTCTATGGCCTCAGTGGGGCCTTGTTTCCGCGCGGCAGCTTTCGGCGCCTGATCTGCGAGCCGATTTCCTATGGCCTCCGGCACATCCCCTTTTGAGTGCCCTGGGCAGTGCATTACTGCTACTTCAGTGGGCTCCCAGACGGCCTCCAAAAGTTGGAGGATCTCAGCTTTGTTTTTTTATTTCCTTTCCTTCTGCTGTCAGTAGTCCTCTCTCCTTATATATGGCCCCATGAATGTGGAGGGTAGCAAAGGCATACTTGGAATCAGTATATATATTAACTCTTTTCCTTTTTCATGGCCTGGATAAGGGCGTAAAGTTCTGCCCTCTGAGCGGACCAGCCATTAGGGAGGGACTCCGCTTCAAGAACCTGGTCCCTTGTAGTGACCACATACCTTGCGACCCGTTCTCCCTTTTCAGTGATGGTGCTGCTCCCATCTGTATACAGGGTCAGGTCTGCTTGGGGTAAGGGTTGGTCTCTTAGGTTTGGCCGGCTGGCAAATATCTGGTCAGTGACTTCCTCACAGTCATGGTCTGGCTCTCCTCTCTCTACCGGGAGGAAGGTTGCTGGGTTAATCCTCCGTACAGTCCGTAGATGTACTCGGGGGTTCTCCTGTAGTATTCTCCGGTATAGGGTGAGCCGCAGGTTGGAGAGCCATCAGTGTCCTTGCCCTTCCAGGAGTCTGTGTACTGCATGCAGGACGAATAGGTTAATTTCTTGGCCCAGAGTGAGTTTGTCTGCCTCCTGGAGGAGAGTAACTGCTGCAGCTATGGTCCTGTAGACAGGGTGGCCAGCCTGCTGCCACATTGTCTAACTGTTTGGAGAGATAGGCTACGGGTCTTTGCCAAGGTCCAACCTCTTGGGTGAGGACTCCTAAAGCTGCCTTTTCTTTCTTATGGACATAGAGGGAGAATGGTTTGTCAGGGTCTGGTAAGCCGAGGGCTGGGGCACTGACAAGTTCTTTTAGTTGTCTGAAGGCATCCTGTTGTTCTAGTCCCCAGCTGAAGGAGGCAGTCTCTGGTCCCTTTAGGGCCTGGTACAGCGGCTTAGCTATCCTCGCATATCCTGGGATCCATATGTGGCAAAAGCCGGCTGCTCCTAGGAACTCCCGGAGCTGGCGCCTCATACTCTGCCAAGGCTGTTGGCTGATTACGGCCTGTCGCTCAGTCCCCAGTGTCCTCCGTCCTTGGCTTATTCTGAAGCCTAAGTATCGCACCTCCCGTTGACAGATCTGGGCCTTCTTCTTGGAGACTCTGTAGCCCCTTGATGCTAGGAGCCTGAGGAGTGCCCTTGTCCCTGCTCAGCACTCATGAGGCCTGGGCCCTGCCAGTAGTAGATCATCTACATACTGGAGTAGCACTAGGTTGGGGTTCTGCTCAGAAAACAGCTTCAAGTCCCAGGCCAGGGCCTCACTGAATATGGTAGGAGAGTTCTTAAACCCCTGGGGTAAGCAAGTCCAAATCAGCTGAGTCTTTGTCCCAGTGTGGGGATCTTCCCACTCAAGGGCAAATAGCAGCTGCCTGGCAGGGGGCTAACGGTATGCAGAAAAAGGTATCCTTTAACTCGAGGCAAGTGAAATGCGACGCAGACGGGGTAGTTGGCTCAGCAGAGTGTACGGGTTGGGTACCACCAGGTGTAGAGTCAGGGTAACTTCATTGATAGCTCGCAGGTCCTGTACTGGGAGGTACCCTGACCCATCCAGCTTCTTTACTGGGAGGAGAGGGGTATTCCACTGAGATTGGCAGGGGACTAAAATCCCTTCGGACAGGTACTTTTCTGTTACCCCCGAGATGCCTAGCCGGGCCTCCTTGAATATATGGTATTGCCTGAGACAGCGAGGCTACGCTCCTGGTTTCAGATCTATTATGACTGGAGTTCGTCCAGTGGCTAATCCTGGTGGGTTCCCTTCGGCCCAAACTTCTGGGAATTCATCTATGACGGGGTCTTGGTCACCTGTGCCGTCAACCTCTTCGTGGATTCGGTACTCCTCTTCCCCGGGTATGAGAGCCACTGCCACCGACCTCAAGGGTGGCCTGCCCTGAAGGGTGGAAGGCCACCCCAGCTGAGAGTTTGCTTAGTATGTCCTGGCCTAAAAGTGGCACTGGGCATTCTGGGAGATAGAGGAACTCATGGCGGACCTGGTGTCCTCCTAGTTTAAGAGTTCAGGCTTGGCAGAATTTCTTTGGTCCTTCGGACTGCCGGGTTGTCCCACGATTGATATTTCCCAGCCAGATGGTGGGGGCTATTGGCGTGGTGACAACCGAGTGCTCAGCCCCAGTGTCTGCCATAAAAGTCAAGGGTTGGCCCCTCATTTTGGCTCGGAGCATGGGCTTGTGGGGGCCTAGATTCAGTGAGCCCAGTCCTCCTCACTCAGTCTCAAGGTCTAGGCCTGCAAGGCTGTGGATCTTAGGGGCTGGGGGTGCTACTGGCCCTTCTTTCTTCTTGCAGTTTGGGCAGTCTCACTTCCAATTTCCCTTTTCCTTACAGTAGGCACACTGGTCTTTCTCAACCTTAAAATGGCCTTTCTGCCCCTTTTTCTGGAGATCTGAAGTTGGGGCTGCTAGGGCGGCAGCTAGGAGGGCTGCCTTTTTTCTTTGCTTTTCTACAGCGGCCTGCTCTGCCACCTGATCTCGGTTGTTGTAGACCTTATTTGCCACTTCTACCAGCTGGCTGATGTTCATGCCTGCAAAGCCTTCTAATTTTTGGAGCTTCCTGTGAATATCGGGGGCTGACTGGGCAACGAAAGCCATATTGACCACCCGCTGGCTTTCAGGGCTCTCGGGATCGAAAGGAGTATAGATCCAGTAAGCCTCGTTCAGCTGTTCTAGGAAGTCCCCAGGGCACTCATCGGCCCACTGCATTATGCTAGAGACTTTGGCCATATTAGTAGGTTTCCTGGCTCCGGATCTGACTTCCTGTAGGATAGCTTCTCAATATCGCTCAAGAGCCACCCTGCCCTGTTCAGTGTTATGATCCCAGTCCGGCTGGGCTTCGGGGACCGCTTCTGGGGCATATCGTAGGGGGTCTAAGACACCCGCTGAGACGTGAGTGTCTAGATAATGATGGGCCTCCTAAAGGATCTTCTGCTGCTCTTCGTGTTGAAAAGGGTTAACAAGAGCTGACAGCAGTCAAACCAGGTCGGCCAGTGGGTCTGCATAATGGATTCCATAAGGTCTATCAGCGCCTGGGGCTTCTCCGAATACCGGGGAGTATGGTGTTTCCAATTCAAAAGGTCTGTGGTTGTAAAGGGCTGATAATAGAAAACTACTGGTCCAGGCCTGAGAGTCCCATCGTCTCCCAGTTGTGGCGGGCCTTGAGCCTCTCAGAGGGGCATCTGCAAGGCCTGGTGGTGTCTGAGCCAGCCCACTATTGGGGAAGACTGCAGTGGTTGCGGGGGCGGCTGCGCCGCCTCCGGCTGAGGCAGATCCTGAGGTGGAATGGTCGGCCTCCGACGCAACGGACAGGGGTGGTGTGTCGGGGCCGACTGGCGCCACAGGCGGAGGCCTGAGATATGGGGGTGGGAATGGCACTAAGTCATCCTGGGGTGCCCCTGATATATGGGATGCTTCAGTCCTCGGGCCACGAGGACACGGGTCTGGGGTCACGAGGCCCCCTTCCCACAGTACATTTTGGACTTCTTCTTGTGGCCCGCAGTCTCTGTTTTCTTCGGACCTACTCTGGCGCACTGATGGAGCCATTTTGGCATATCCTGTGCTAACTCTTGCTATATATATATATGTAACTCTTGCATATATATATATATATACATATATATATAGGTCGGGGTGTCCTGGCTTCCCAGTAACAATTAAATGTACTGCCCTAATAACACTCAGGTTCAAAGTTCCCTTGGGGGGCCAGCCTACCCCGAAAGTGGGCCATTCTTATGAGCAGAAAGTTTCTAATTGTCCTGGGTCTGTTGAGGGGTCCTACCCCTGGAACCGATCAAAATTCTGAAGCATACAGTCTAAGATGGTGGACGGCCGACCTCCCATGTTTTCCTCCCACTCAGTGCAGACACACAAAGGGTGCAGTTTACTCGCTCACCCGCCTGGTCTGCCCCCTCGCGGGGCCAAGTCGGTCTTAGCTAAGGCTGCCCCAGAATTCAGGGTTAATTGCCAGCCGTTAGCCCTATGACCTGACACAGAAGCCGCAGGTTGGGGCCCAATCTTGCTCCGTAGGTTTTCACCTGTGGGGCCACAAACACAAACACTCTCACTTTCACTCTCAGACACACAGAATTTAAAACATTTCCCTCCCTGAGTGAGGGTCCAGCGGTAGGACTGGGCTTGACTCCGACCAAATTTCTGACTTGACAGGTGATCAGCCTCTTTCCGGTCTTGGCTTTGGTCCCCGGGGCACTTACCGATTTGGGGCCTGTGACAGGTTGTGGTCCGCTTCTCCGGTCTCACCCGGGTTTGGAGCAGTCAAGGGTGCGGCGAAAAGGTCCCCCATTACCAGGAGGCCCGAAATCACCAGGGCATGTGCTCCTCCCCTCGCAACTGGGTCTCCCCACCGAACCCCTGCTATCCTCACCGGAGGCAAATGCCTGCTTCACGTGAGCTAGATTCCCGGTCAGGGAACCAAATGTTGTGGGAAGAAACTCACACCGATAGGAGATAGCGGAAAACACGAGAAGTTTATTATGTGCACGGGCTCAGAGGAGTCAGTCTCCAAATTCTGAGCCCCAAACAAAGGGTTTTTGGGGTTTATATAGCCTGCAGGGTCTTCCTGTCTACATGGCAAAGCGGGATACAGAAGTGGAATGCGGGATACAGAAATTAGTTCTGGCTATGGGGCTTATCTTAGTCCTTGGGAACATCCTGTTATTTGCTTTCTTAAATGGCCGGCTAGCTCTTCCCCGGGGTGCTTGGGGGTCAGGAGAACAAAGGTTTTCTGTATCAGTGTGAATGAAGATACTGAGAAGCAGGCTAAAGGAAAGCACAAGGCAGTAGACTACAGTACCTTAAGAACGGACAAAGCAAAAACATTTACAGTAGGCCCCCTTAGGCACAGGGTATATACTCCAAGACCCCTAGGGGACACCTGAAACCATAGACATTACCAAACCTTGTATGCACTATGTTTTGTTAGTACATACATACCTTCCTCCTTGACCAGCTTCAACTCTGAGGGGAATGTGGCAGCAGCTTCTCCAACAGCAGGCACAGGCTCTGCAGTGTTTACAGTTCTCAGTCCAAACCTGTTCCTGAATCTGTGTAACCACCCCTTACTCGCAGTAAATGGCTTGGTGTCGCTCCTTTCAGAGGGTCCCTTGCTGAAGTCTTCGTATAGGCTCAGTGCTTTCTGGGGCAGCACAGTGCTGTCAACCGGAACACATTTTCTGTTCATGTCTTCCACCCACAAACCTAATGCCTTTTCCATCTTAACTAAGCATTTATCACGCAGTGTGGCAGTAACTTTTGCAGTCTGAGGTGCAACAGCAAAACTAGCACGGATTTCTTTTTCCTTCTTCCCAATTTCACAGATAGAAGATTTGTTCTTACCATAGATTTTAGCAACTTCAGCACAGGGTTTTTTTTTTTTTCTTTCCTTATTAAGTCAAGAATTTTCACCTTTCCACTTAAAGGAAGCACTTTTCAGCTTCTTTTTGGCATACCAAATTGCCAGCATCACTATTCTTGCCCTTCAGGGCCATAATTAGGGAAAATAAGTGTTAGTCGAACACCAGCACTGTACACCAAGAGTTGATAAGTGGCTGGTGGCGCATATAGTGTGCATACACTGGACAAAGGAATGATTCACACCCCAGAGGAACAGAGCAGGACCTCATCACTCTAACCAGAACAGCGCAAGAAATCTAAAACTTACGAATTGTTCATTTGTGGAATTTTCCATTTCTGACCTCAACTGGAACCACAGGAAGCAAAACCATGAATGGGGGGGGGGGCGGGGGGAGGGATGTCTACTGTAATAGAAAATAAAACTAGTCATCCCAAAATGATAGGCTTCGGGGAGAAGGAGTGAAAACCCTGCCTCCTCTCGGCAGTCTCCTGAACATTCTCATTTGCAAACTAGCTTCCCCTTTTGTCTCTTTAGCTCCCAGAGACTACTCTTAGCCACTGTGGCCCATCCATCAATCCATTGTCTGCAGCAAAGTTGAAAGCAGAAACGGTGAGAAGTCTGCACCGGGCCCCGCATCTGCAGAAGTGAGCACTACTTGAACTGGACCCGACATCTGAACTCGCAGCCGCAAATTAGCACAAAACCATAACACTAAAAAATAAGTAAATAAATTTAAAAGCCTCGCTTTAATAAAGGAAAAACTTGGATATGCAAATATGTAGTGGGGAGGAAAGGCAAAGAAGACAGTTTTTTTCTTCTTCCTCCCCTGAAACCCGCCTGGGTGCTGGCCCAATACAGACGGCTTATATTCGTGGCCTGAAGGCTGAGGTTTTCCTTCCGGTCATTGTGTTTATTTCCCCCAACGAAACCCGCCGGGCGAGGACAAAGCCCACTCAGGGTTCCACCTGGGCGAAGGCGGAGAAGAACGGGGAGGGGCGACGCACGCCAGCCCGCCCGCCCGCCGGCCGAAATTATCAAGTCCCCAGGCGCCGACCCCGCCCCCGCCGCTCCGCGGCCAATACGGAGAGTCTGCTCCCCGGGCGCTCCAGCCCTAGAGATACCCGGCAAAACGCGACCCCACAGCTTGAGCCTGGCACAACGGCGCGCACCCTCAGCGCCCGAGCCGGCCAATCAGCAGTTGGGCATGCGCAGCCGCAGGCTCGCCCGCGCCCGGGCCTCACGCGTGAGACCCCCCCCACCATAACACGGCGCCGGCGCGCGCGCCCCTTCCCCATGAGTACCGAGGCGCGCGCAAGCAACTGTCGGCCCCGCGACCGCGTCCGCTCCTGCCCCACCCCCAACGCCAGCCGCCGGGGGTTGGGGAACCGGGATACCCCAACTCGGTCGCCGATAATCCCTAAACTCTTCTCCGTGCAGGCCCCGGGGGGGCAGTCTCAAATAAAGACCCCACTCGCGATGGCACCTGGGGTGGGGGATGCGGAATGAGGCGACTGGGACTCACCCGAGTGCAGCCGCCTCCAGGCAGCGCCGGGGTAGGGGTGCTGAAGGAAAGCGAGTGTGAGCGGTGCGCAAGCTGTGGCCGCGGCGAAGCAGCCTCAGGCTGAGGCGAGGTGACTAGCGGGCAGGAGGTGAGAGGGCGAGGGCCCGTGCGTCTCAGCCGAGCTTCAGTCACCGCTGCACGGCCGCTCTGACAGAGCCTCGCTTAGCGCCTAGATCCAATCGCGCGGGACCTTGAGAGGGGCCGGGGGAACCGCGGCGGGGGAGCGGCCACGGCTAGAGAACGCGTGAGGCGAAGCGGGTTGGGGGGACTGGCGATCAGTGGTCCCCATTCTTTGCTCTCCAAGCTTTTCTCTCTCACCCGCCTCTTTTTTTTTCCTTCCTAGAATGCTTGAGACGCTTGTGCACCCGCTACACCGCCCAGCTGGAGTTGTAGTTTCTGATTTGTGCCCCTTAACCAGATGGAGGGGGCAGTGGACTACAACTCCCAGAAAGCCTCGCGCAAGCGAACCCGAGCCGGGGGACGCCAGGAATACGGCGCTAGACCCTTTCTGCAAGAACTGTGAGTGGAGGCACGGGGTGGTGGGATCCAGTACAAGGTTGCACCTGGGACCTGGTCGGCCGCTCGAATAGGGGAGCGGAGCAGGGGCCAAAATCTAGGCGGGTGGTGGCTCCCGCCGGTTCCCTGTGGAGCTCCAGCCGGCTTCAGCTACCTGCACTGGCGATTCCCTCCAAAATGCGAGACCGGGACGCGGCAAAGGCCGGGGATCCCCAGGGCGGCCTGGCAGCCGGAACACATTTTCTGTTCATGTCTTCCACCCACAAACAATGCCTTTTCCATCTTAACTAAGCATTTATCACGCACTGTGGCAGTGACTTTTGCAGTCTGAGGTGCAACAGCAAAACTAGCACGGATTTCTTTTTCCTTCCCAATTTCACGGACACAAGATTCATTCTTACTGTAAATGTTAGCAACTTCAGCACAGTGTTTGTTTTTTTTTTTTCTTTCCTTATTAAGTCAAGAATTTTCACCTTTCACTTAAAGGAAGCACTTTTTGGCTTCTTTTTGGCATATCCGAATTGCCAGCATTAGTACTCTTGCGCTTTGGGGCCATTATTAAGTGAAAAAAAGGGATACTTGAAGTCCAACTCTGCGATACCCAGACAGTCGATCTGATAACAGAGACAGCTACTAAGTGACTCATGGGAGGGAGCGTCTACAGCGTGGAGGCGCTGGACAAAGCACGGGAGGATGTTAGAAAGTGAGTTGCCTCAGGAGAGCAAAACCAAGGCATAGTCTGCACTAGTCCCTTAGAAAACTACCAGACCAATCCAAATGCTCAACCCACAACTTTTCATAAGTCCAGATATTTAAAGCCAAGATTGCCCCTGACCATTCTGGCACCAGCCCAGCCACTCCCAGAGCACAGGCTGCTCTCCTCACAGTCCCAGTGGGGGCTGAGGAATAGGCAGCATAGCTGTTTTGTGTACACTGGTTATGAAAAATCAGGGGGCCCTCCCTCTCAAGCACTCTCTTGGTTGTTATACATGTTTGGTTAGTTTCCAGAGTTTGGAAATTGTTGATTATAATTGTTCTTTCCCATTTAAAGTTTGCTTCAGTGGAGGAGCAACTGACTCCTAGAACTTCCTCCTTCACTGTTTTGCATGATACAGAGTGGATCTTTCTGGTGACAGGAATTTTTTCCTCAGCTTTATTGAGATATATTTAATATATAACACTGTGCAAGTTTAAGGTGTACACCATAATGATTTGATATATGTATATATTGGAAGATGATTACCACAGTAAGGTCAGTTAACACATCCATCACCTTACACAGTAATGTTCTTTTGTGTTTGTGAGAACAGAGTGGATTTTTAAAAATCAACTTTAAGTGTACCCATTTTAAAAATATAGTTTTAGCCCTGGCTGATGTGGCTCAGTGGATTGAGCATGGGCCTGTGAACCAAAGGGTGGCAAGTTCAATTCCCAGTCAGGGCACATGCCTGGGTTGCAGGCCAGGTCCCTGTTTAGGGGTGTGCGAGTGGAAATCAATCAATGTTTCTTCAGCACATCAATGTTTTTATCCCTCCCTTTCTCCTTCCCTTCCCCCATCTCTAAAAATAAGTCAATAAAATCTCTCTAAATAAGGATTTGTTCATTTTTATTGAAATATATTTGGCTTATAACATTGTGTAAGTTTAAAATGTACAACATTATACATTTACATATTGTAATGTGAGTGTCATTGCAGCATTAGTACCTCTATTATATCACATAAGTATCAGTGTCTTTTTGGGGTGTGAATAATTAAGATATTGTACCGTAGCTAGTTCGATATATTTGTTTCTTTATTAAATAGAAATGTAAGAACAATTCGAAAGAATTATATAGGGTAAAATCCAAGGATATTGATCAATTAAAATAGATACAGGTAATCTTATAGATTACCCTAAAAGACAACAGGCCCAAAATGTTGACTAAGTTAAAGGAAACCATTTAATAACAGAGAATTAAAAACAAATTTTATTTATTGTCTCCACTTAGAGATAAAGCACAAATAAATGAAAATCCATTATTTAATGTGGAAAAGGTGTTGAAATTTGGTTCCATCCCATTTTTAATTTTGGTTGATGTATTTTTTTGTTTTATGTAGTTTTAATTCTAGAATGTCAAGGCTTTTGCCCGTCTTCCCATGGCCCATGTCAATGCCTGGCTCTTCAGCATCCAGGCACAAAGAGCCAAGGAAGCTACAGAACAGGATGGGGAAAAGAAAAACTAATGTGCTGTTGGCAACTTGTGATAAAATTTTAAAATAATAGCAATAAAGAAAAAATGGAAAAACTTATTTATGACAAATATCTGGGTATCCGCTACATTCCAGCTGTGTTCTAGGCACCAACAGAGACATTAAATTTCTAAACTGACACGGAACATTAATTTTTGCTCAAATGTACGGTGGCCACATAGTCCAACTCAAATTCTAGCAAAAACGCAAACAGTGCTTGCCTAAACCTAGTGAATAAAATCAACCAGATTTTTGTATTTTAAAATACAAAACACAGCTTTGGCTGGTGTGGCTCAATGGACTGAGTGCCAGCTTGCAAACTGAAAGGTCACTGGTTCAATTCCCAGTCAGGGCACATGCCTGGGTTGCAGGCCAGGTCCTTGGTTGGGGGCATGTGAGAAGCAACCGACCCATGTATAGCTCACACATCAGATGTTTCTCTCCTTCTCCTTCTACCTCCTTTCCCTTCTCTCTAGAAAGAAATAGAATCTTTTAAAAAATAAAATAAAATACAAAACACAGCTGTGGCTGAAAGTCTACCGCCAAACCATTCCCTTCCATTCACAGCTGGCTGTCTCCTTTGAGGTGCGGTGCACCGAGGTTCTGAGGATTTGGTCCCTCTGGGGTGAAGGGAGGAACTCTTTAAATGAGAGGCAAAAGAGGCGCACTTGAGTGGGGCTTTGAAGGATGCATGAAGGCATGGAACTTGCCTAGCAAAGGAGGTGGAGGGAGGGGTATTGAGGGCAAAGAAAAGGTGGGTACCTGCTGCACATCCTGGTGCTTGCTGGTGCAGACGGCAGAGGAGAAGGCAGCTTCTATTCATTCATTCATTCATTCATTCACATTTCCATCCAGTATATATTTTCCACTGTTGGTGAGCTTTTCTCAAGCTTCATTCATTGCCCCACCCTCTGAGCCTAGGACAGTGCCTAGCTCACAGCACACATTTGGTGTTTGTTGCCTGACTGAATGTAGGTAGAACACAGGCTTTGAAACCTTAGATTTAAGTCTGCCACGTCCTGCCTTTAAGATCTCAAGAATCAGCCCTGGCTGGTGTGGCTCAGTGGACTGAGCGCCGGCCTCTGAACCAAAAGGTTACTTATAATTGATTCCCAGTCAGAGCACAACAGCATGTCGATGTGTCTCTCCCTCTCTTTCTCCTCTTCCTGTCTCTCTAAAAATAAATAAATAAATATCTATATAAAAACACAAAAGTTTAGCATCATTGCCCAAATTCTCTGAGTCACATTTTTCTCATGTGCAAGTTGGGGAGGAAAACATCTATTTCTTAGGGAGGCCGTGAGAATCTATTCAACAAATTTATTTTGACTTACCATACTGCTTAGCAGGCATTCAAGAACATTTTGTTGCTATGTTTAGGGATGCGCTACCTAGCACCCCTAAAGGGGGGTGAGGCAGAGGGAAATATGGCACTGTCCTTAGCCTCAAGGAGATTACAGACTTGTGTGAGGACAGCAAATAGGTTCTAATACGGTAGGACCAGGGCAACTAGAATGAGAACCTGGGCAGGAACACTTGAGTCGGGCTTTGAAGGATGCATGGAACTTTCCTAGCAGAGGAGGTGGGGCAGGGGTGTTGAAGTCAAAGAGAAGAGCCTGATGAAGAAACAGAAGTGTCACAATGCACAAGTCACAGAGGCAAGGGCGGTTTGTGCGGGCTGGGGCTCGGGACCAGAGGCAGATCAGAACTCGGGGCTGGAGCGACACTTTGGTCTGACACAGTGGGCCTGCTGTGCCACCTCAGCAGCCTGTGCTGGACGCGTGAGCCTGGACGCCCTTCATTCCAGCCTCCGTGTCCAGGCGGAACTGTGCCGCCCACTCAGGGAAGCTGGGATAAACTGCTCTTCAAAACAATAACAAAACTTTTATTCAATTATTTTATTTCATACAGGATAAAATGATTATTTGCAAGTGTTTAGTTTAAATGAGTTTTGACAAGTATTTACCCCCACAACAATCAAGATATAGAACATGCCCATCACTCTAGACAGTTCCCTCTCACCCCTTCACATCCCCTGAGCCCCTCCCCTGGGCTCTGGGCCCTGGCAGTTCCTCATCTGCTTCCCGTCCTGCCCTAGAATTTCACACAAATGGATCATCCAGTGTGTAGCTTTTGTGTCAGGCTCACTTCACCCCCACAGCCTAGTGTTTGGAGATTAATTCTTGCTATTGTTTGTACCCTTTTTGCCGCTGAGCAGCAGTCGTTTGTATGGAGCAGTCCCAGTTTGTTCAGCACAGTAAATGTCGGACGGTGCCAGCTGGGGGGTTACGTGCAGAGCAGCTGTGAGTGTTCTCGTGTGAGTCTTCGGGTGCGCGTGTTTTCACTGCTTTGGGTAAACAGGTGGCAGTGGAATTGTTGGGTCTTAGGGTCAATTTAATCTTTTAATAACTGCCAAAGAGAGAGAGGAAAAGAGGGAGGGGAGAGAGAGAGAGAGAGAAGGAAAGAGGAGAGGTGAGAAGGGGAGGAGGAGAAGGGAGCAGGTACCAGCCAACATTCAGCTTCTCTAGGGCCAGTGGGGGGAGTGATGGTGGCAGAAAGCAGCCAGATTATCTAGGCGAGGGAGGAGATATGGGGCATCCCTGCATCACTCATCCACGCACCCACATCTCCACTCCAGCCCGGGCCACCATGGCCACCATCATGTCCTGCGAGAGTCACCTCTCCGAACGTGTGAGCCATGTGGAATAGTACATGGGACTTGAAAGGTTTTCTTAGGCTCCGAGGAGGAAGAAATGCCAATCAGCCGCAAAATTAGGCAGTATAGAGCTTTATTGGGGTCGTGCACCTGGGCAAGGTTCTCCAGTCCACAAAGTGGGGCCAGGGAAGTCGCACCCAAGCAGGGAATATGGTGGTTTTATTTGGTCGGCTCTCTTTGTGGCAGCTGGGGATTGGTCCCCATTGAACAAAGCGGCAATATATCATTGGTGGCTCAGGTTGATATGCGGATGTCTGCTTTGGCAAAGGCCGCCCTTTCAGCTCTCTGGTTTGAAGTCAGCCATCTTTCCTGGGTTGCAGTGCAGCCACCATTTTGTCCTGCCCCACCCATCCTGACAGGACTCAAGGAGCCCTCATGAAAATGCCAGGAGAGGTGGGGTCAGGAGTCCTCTGAGGCTGGGGACAGGCAGTCTGTGGCCTCAAGGAACAAGGTGTGGGGAAGGCAGGAGTGGGGACAGGGTGGGAGCTCAGGACTTGGGAAAGGGCAGCCCCCAGCAGGCCTTTCGGGGAGCTCTCAGGGCCCTGGGCTCAGCATGGAGGCACCTCCCAGGTGAGTGTGAGGCCCCACAGAGGCCTGTTGATGCGCACCCAGGGCGCTCAGCCCCTACACTGGCAGCCAGGTCCTTGCAAACCTTCGAGGTGTAAAAGGGAGGATGGAACTCTCTGAATAAATTGCAAGGTAACAAAAGCAAAGGGGGAGGGGAAGAATAGCAGTCCTGAGGCTTCAGCAAGGGCCCTCCGCCACCCACATGCCTCTTGGACGCAAGTAAGAAACGTGGGAGAAGCCGCAGGCTGGCGAGGCGGCCCCGCGTCTCCCGGCCCTGCTGCACATTCAGGCTGTAGGCCTATGCTGGGCGGCTCCACTCTGCCACTGCTGCCTTGCACCCGGGGGCAAAGTTTCCAGAACATTTTGTAAAATAAGAACACAGTGGTTTTCAGTGTGCAGACATTAATAAGCTGTTCCTAATGGGCTTCCTGTCGCAGTCCTCAGGGCCCCTGCTTGCTGCAAGTTCCTCCTGGATCCAGCCTACCTTGACCCTGGGCCAAGTTGGCACAAGAGGTGCAGATAACACTGGGAGACTCAGGAACAATACCTCAAAGGCAAACCTGCAGAACCAGTCGGAGTCTTTTGTGAAATTCCCAGGCCAGAGCCCTGAGCCCCCAGGCCTCTCTGCGCACCTGGCCCTGGTTTGATCTCTGAGGTGGCTGCTGTTCTCTTTTGCAACTGCTTTCATGTCAGGTTGCAGCTCCAGGTTGCGTCCTGAGAACCCTCTCTGCAGGTCCATTCTTCTACAGGTTGAAAGCCCTTGACCTTTCCCAGTTGCCACATACACACTTTTGTTTTCTGCTCACCCAGGTGGAATACCCGGAGCAGAATTTCCACAAAACAGGTGGTCAATGGCCTTGATAGATGGACTTTGTCTCAACCTCAGTTCCGTACAAAGTGTGCATGTGTGACAGGGTGCATGAGTGTTTTATATACTTACTCACAAAGTTCAGGTTTTCGGATCTCTGCTTTCTGACTGTGAACTTGATGTGATTATGATTCTCCTTATGTGCAGTACTTAGAGCAGTCAAATGCACTGAGACAGCAAATAGAACAGTGGCTGCCCGGGGCTGAGGGGCTGGGGAAAGGGGTGGTGGTGTTTAAAGAACACAGAGTTTCAGGTTTGCAAGATGAAAGGAGTCCTGGAGGTGGCTTGTACAGCAATGTGAATGTATATAACACTACCAAACTGTACACTTAAAAATGGATAAGATGGGACATTTTATGTTAAGTGCATTTCACCACAGTTAAAAAACAATTTCCCTGGTCTGTAGAAGATGGTGAATATTCTGTGGCTTTGTAAGACCTAGCAGTGGGTGGCTTTGTGTGCAAGGATAGCCATCAAGCACAAGCTCTTTGCAGGCACGGAATGTGATCAGCGTTAGGATGCGCCATCGATGTGGTTGGGATGGTACGACAAAGGTGTTACAGATATGCCGTGTGGCACATCCCAGGGGATGTGTGTCCCCAGTAGAGACATATCTAGACCCCAGCAGCCTGAGTTTTGCTTTTGGCCAGAAGCTGCTACCATGGGCTGCCCTTCCTCTTGGTCTCTAAGGCTGCAGGACAGAGAGCGTCTCTGTTTCGAAGAGGGAACGTTCAATGCACATTTGTTTTCTACCAAGACATGTCAGGACCACATTTTACAACAAGGCCTTGTTTCATCTGCTGTTTCTCCTGGAAACAAAAGATGTATGAACATTGTTTTCGGTCCCGGTTGGTGTGGCTCAGTCGGTTGGGCATCGTACTGCAAACTCAAAGGTCGCTTCCTCAATTCCGGGTCAGGGCACAGGCCTGGGCTGTGGGTCTGCTCCCCGGTTGGGGCACGTGCAACATTCTGTCCAGGTCTCCCTTTTCCTTTCCTTGGTTAATACTGAGTAGAATTTTTAAAAATATTTTATGTATTTAGTTTTAGAGAGAAGGGAAGGGACGGAGAAAGAAAGAAAGAGAAGCATCAATTGGTTGCTTCCTGCATGCTCCCTATTCAGGGTATGTGCCCTGACTGGGAATTGAACCAGCAATCCTTCAGTTCACAGGCAAGTATTCGATTCATTGAGCCATACCGGCCAGGATCAGAGTAGTCTTTTTTTTTAAATGTTGGGCTTCTTTTGAAAAATTATGAGTTCATTTCAAATGTAGGCATATATCTTCCAGAGAAAGTTAATATTATGCCAAATTATTCTTGATAACATGTCATGAAGGAAATTTCTGGAGCATTCACTTTTAAAGATTCCTTATCATGAATGCCTTTGGCTTAAAACTAACCAAAAATTGCTAATATTTTCATTAGAAAGGCTTATATGACTAAAAAAACTCTGAAGTTAAGCATTATTGGGGGGAAGACCTGGGACAGACATAGAAGAGGAAAAGAAGGGAGGTGCTAAAATCATATATTGGCGTACTCATCTAATGCCTTTGGCTATTTGGACATTAATTCCACAAGTGTCCTTATAATTATATTAGAGATCTCTCAAATTACAGGCCACAAATATCCACTCTCAGTGTTGAAATTCTACAGAGATGCTTGTTAAAATGCTGCTTGAATCTCAGAATGAGAACATACCCATTTAACTTGGTGAGGTCAGGCCAGTGTTCTACCCCACAGGATCAGTTAGGTGGAATTTGAAGAAGCTGGTTCACAGATTCGTTTAAGCAAAAGCTTTGCCTTCTTAGCTGGCAGAATCCCCAGCAAGGAAACCACATGATTACTGAGAGTAAGGCCCAGTCCCTTCCAGGGCAGTCGGGGGGTTACCCTGTGGCTGCTTCAAGACCCGCCCCACCCCAGAGGGACTGTGTCACTTGTCCTCTGGTGGGGTGAGGGCTCCCTGGTGACTCTGATGTGCAGCCAGGCTTGAGAACCAACAAGAATGGTTGACAAGACGATGCTAACTTTGATTTACTTCCATACAAGTCTTTCTTGTAGGGGGGACAGGCAAAGGGAAAAGAAGCCAGTGGGTAAAATAATTTTCATGCCCTGACACGTATTTGCTGTAACTCCAGCCAAACTTAAAGAGTTTTTAAAGTGTTTTCAAGGACCTTCTCCCCTTTGCACTCCACAGTCCTGTGAATAGATATTGTCATTATGTGTCGAGTTGAAAAAACTGGTTTGGAGAGATCAGGTGAGGGGCCCAGCTGGTAAGAGGTGGAGCCAGGACTCAGAGCGGCCTAATCCATCTGCCCCTTTGTTCAGAGCCTGAAACAGTTCTCTTCTGTAGGGGCCCGTCCATTCCAGCGTTTTGTTCTCTGCTGCCATTCAGCTAGCTTGATTCTTCTCTTACTCACAGTGTAAATTGAGATCAGGGTAATTTCTGAGAAAATAGAAATTAACAGGGCAGCCAGCCTGAGAGTGGAAAGTCAGGACATACTCAATCGGCCTTGAAGCATGAAACACTTCCAGATGCCAAAATCACTTACTGCTGGCTTCACTTTGTTTGGCAGGGCTAAAATTAAACACTGCTTTCCAGTCGCTGTGGTGGGAATTGAATTTTGCATCTTCATTAGACCGTGTGGAAATGACCTTGAAAGAGAGAGGAACCTCCATTTGTGTTATTTGGTAGAAAATAACATCAAGAAAATAGCTGGGATGAGAGTAAAAAAACAAACAGAAAACTGTACTTGAACAACAATTAAAATACATTTAAAAGGTAGTGACACTTGAACACAGTTCTGTTTCTAAATCCAGGAATTTTTTTAAGCATAGATTTTCTTTTAAAATGAGCAAAGTTCAAATCCATGAAAGTAATCTCTTTAGTGGCAAAAAAAAAAAAATTTCAGACAACATCATGTTTTCCAGAACTCCTTGAAGAACTGCTGCCACCTCATGGAAAATTTTTAGAAACTTCTAGGTTAGCCAAGGATCCATGTTTGCTGTCTTCCACGGTCTTCCTCCGGTCACTGCCACCTGTCATGTTCCCTCCGCCCCAAACCCTGGGAGTCTCTGGCCTGCAAGTGGCAGATTTTATGTCATAGTGGGTCAGTGCAAAAGTTGTTGGAATAGCAGAGAAATAATGTGATTAGAAATCAAGAACTAATGTTTCTTTTAAATGTGTTAAATGTAAGTATTTTTCATTAAAATTTAAATTTAAAAAATTTCTTTTTTAAAATATCATTTCAATTATAATTGAAATGAGCAGCGAGGACATAATGATTAAGAAAACTGGCTATGGCTGGTGTGGCTCAGTGGATTGAGTGCCAGCCTGTGAACCAAAGAGTTGCTGGTTTGATTCCCAGTCAGGGCACATGCCTGGGTTGCAGGCCAGGCCCCCAGTAGGGGGCATGTAAGAGGCAACCACACATTGATGTTTCTCTACCTCTCTTTCTCCCTCCCTTCCCCTCTCTCTAAAAACAAATAAGCAAATAAATAAAATTATTCCCTAGCTTTCTTCGTCCCTGTTATTTTAGGACAGCACTTCTGTAGCAATGAGACCTGTGCTAGCTGAACACAGTGAGCCCCTTCCTGCCTGCCTGATTTCACACATACCTGAAATGACCTCCCCACTGTTGGATTCCGGTGAATTCTCTTTTCAGGGGTCAGCTCAGGAATAGCTCCCCCATGGAAACATCCCCAGCTCATTTTGGTTTCTCATTCCCCTCTTTGTTTCTGCAAAACTTTCTGCTTCTTGCCAGGGTTGCATTTATTGTCACTGTATTTCCTGCCAGACCACCATATTCATTTTATTGTGATGGTTTTCTAGAGGGAATGAATACCATGAGAGCCAAGAGTTCCCACTCCAGGTTCAAATCTTGACTCTCCTATGACTAGCTGTATAACCTTGGGCAACTTTTCTCCGCTACAAAAGGGAGGTAGTAGTATCGCCTCAAAGGCTTGTCTGTCGTGAGCCTTAAATGAATTAATATTCACTTGCTTAGAGCAGGGCCTGGCAGAGGGAGCACCATGGAGGTGTGAACTCCCGCTGCTCCTGTCCACACTGTAATTGCCCATGAGCACTCCTGCCTCTCCCCCGCCCAGACTGGCTTCTGCCGAGAGGATGGGCTTTGTTCATCTTTGATGCCCCTGTGCTGAACAGAGTGTGCATGCTCCATTGTGTTTTATGGGTGCAGGTGTGCACAAATGAGGCATTGAAAACCTCATTTTCCACACAAATATTATCACAATAATGAGCTCAGAGTGAGTGTGTATGGGCCGGAGCCATAGCTCTCTCACAACTGCCCTAACATGTTCTAGCTCCACCAGCCAAGTCCAGCCCTAACATGTGCACATTATACGAGGCTGAGGAGATGCCAGGCTCCAGGCAGCCTCCAGCTGCAAAGTTGACAACAGCTAATCTGTAACCCAGAGCAGGACCGCTGATGTGTGCATGATAGGAATGCATCTGCGTCAGAAGTCCAACTTGGGAAGTAAGGCTCCCCTTACAGACAGACCCCAAGCCACAGACATGGCCAGAAACCTAATTTCTCCATTTTCCCTGTCTCAGTTATTGTGTTCATTTCCTAGGGCTGCGTAACGAAGAACCATGAACCGGGCGACTTAAAATTGTCAGAAATTTATTGTCTCATAGTTTCAGAGGCTGGAAGTCCAAGATGGGCATGTCAGCAGGATTGCTTCCTGCCGAGCGCAGTGAGGGAGCCTGCTCCAGGTCTCCCCCAGCTTCCACTGGCTGCCCAGTGCTCTCAGGCGCTCCTTTGCTTTCCCATGGCCTTCTCCTCTGTCTCTGCACACAGTCTGCAGCTCTGCGTGTCTGTCTCTGTCCGAATATTCTCCTTCTATAAAAACACCAGTCATATTGGATCGAGGCCCATCTAATGACATCATTGCAACTTAATTACCTCTGGGAAGACCCTGTTTCCAAATAAGGTCACAATCTGAGGAATGGAGATTAGGACTTCAGTGCTTTTTTAGGACAACACAATTCAACTTCTCCTTATGGAGAAGATTTGGAGATATTACTGCTGGGGATTGGCAAAATTGTCACATTCTCAAGCTTCATGAGTGCAGTTGATGTGATATAGTATTTCAAATTTGGGGCTACTATTTTTTCCATTTTTATTGAGGGTAATTAACATGTGGCACTGTATATGTTTAAGGTGTACAGCATAATGACTTGACTTACACATATTGTGTAACACGGACACTGGCCCGCAATGTTTGTGGCCTTATGGATGAGACGAGATACATTCACACGAACTACCGAGTCCTGTGGAGGAAAAGGGACGGCACAGCCACTCTCTCAAGGAGAGAGCGCCCAACCCTTGCCGTGACAGATTTTTATTGGGTTTCAATTTGCACAGGAATACGGTAAAGTTCATTAATCATTGTCAGGCAGTAAGGATCAAACAATAGATAACATACAAAGAAGTCCGAGGGCCTATTCTGAGTCAGGGTGTGTTAGCTAAAGGGCTACAAAACTTTGGGAAACAGACTCATTTCCTGCTTGGACCCTTATCATTTAATTGAGAGCATTGTTACCAAAGCAGATTTCATAGATTTTACCTATTCTTTCTTAGGATTGATCACCCAGGGAGCCCGCCCTTTCCAGCACAGGGCTGCACCGCCCTCTGTCATTGTTTCAGGCTTAAGTCAGGCAAGGGAAGTAAGGCAGCCAAGAGGTTAGGAGACTTCTTGCAGATAGAATGATTACTCAGGCTATGTCAAAGCAAGGGGGGTCCATCACCCCCTTTTGCTATGGCTCCTCAAGTCCTTCCCTAGGGCCTCCTTGTGATCATGCCTGTCTTAGGTCGTTCCCCCCTTGGGGAATCTTACCCATCATTGGCTAACCAATCAAGCATTTGGGGCCAGTTGTGGATAAAGTAAAAGGAGCAGAAGCAGTGCTCCTTCCAGGGAGATAGGTTTTGTCTCCTTAGTGGCTTTTGGTCCGAAGGTCGCTCACTCAGCCTAAACCATGGGGGGATTATAGTTTCTGAAACCAGGTAGGGCAGTTCCCAACAATTGTGAGATACTATTTAGTTTTAAAAGGGCATAGGAATCAGCCCAGATATTCATGGCTGAGTTATTTATAATGGTCAAATAGAAAAAATATCTAACTGTGGGAGGATGATTAAGTGAATGATGAGGATAACAAATATTCCTCATGGCTTACTCTGTGCCAAAACTGTGCCAATGACTTCATCCTCATAAAAGGAATCTACAAAAACTCCTACACTTAACATTATACTTAATGTTGAGAGACTAAAATCTTTTCCCCTAAAATCAGGAATAAGACCAGGATATCCATTCTTGCTATTGCTATTTAACTTTTTACTAGATATTCTAGCCAGGGCAATTAGGGAAGAAGAAGAAATAAAAGTAATCCAGGCTGGAAAGAAAGAACTAAGTTACTTCTACCTGCAACTGACATGATTGTGTATATATCAATCCTACAGAGCCCATAAACACACACACACACACACACACACCCATCAGAGCTAATAAATGAGCTTAGTAGTGTTACAGGATACAAGACCAATACACAAAAAAATCGATTGTATTTCAATCCAAAAATGAAGTTCAGAAAATAATTCTACTGATCATAGCATCAAAAAGAATAACATACTTATTTATTTATTCCTCACCCAAGAACCTTTTTCATTGCATTTTAGAGAGAGGTGCGGGGGGAGAGAGAGAGAATGAGAGAGAGAAACATCGATGTGAGAGGGAAACATTGATTGGTTGCCTTCTTGTAGGTGCCCCAAATGGAATGGAACTGGTGACCTTTCTGTCTAAAGGACAATGATCTAACCAACTGAGCCACGCTGGCCAGGGCAAGAATAAAATATTTAGGAATAATTTTTTTTAAATGTAAGATCTTTACACTGAGGACTATTACACATCCATTAAAGAAATTAAGGAATTCTTCCTGACAAGATGTCAGAGTATATATGCACACACAGACACAAGCAATTCTGTTCTATTGTTATTCACAGTAGCAATATTACTGCAAAGCAAGCTCTCTAGAAGGCCATAACTAAACATGATGATGTTCTCATTATCTCCTAAAGCTAACTGTAAAATAAAGAGAAGGCTCAAAATAAAATATAATTTTTATACTTTGTTTTTATATTATATATATGTGTGTGTGTGGGTGTGTATATATATATATATACACATATACATATACATATATATATTTCTTCATATATATATGAAGAAAACAAAAATTTAGATTTAAGAAACAAGTGGTATTAGCAAACCAAAGGGTTGATGGTTGGGTCCCTAGTCAGGGCACATGCCTGGGCTGTGGGCCAGATCCCCAGTGGGGGCATGTGAGAGGCAACCACACACTGATGTTTCTCTCCCTCTCTTTCTCTCTCCATTCCCTTCTCTCTAACAATAAAGAAATAAAATCTTGGGGAAAAAAAAAACAAAAAACAAGTGGTATTTAAAAAGTCTGTCCAAAAAAAAAAAGTCTGTCAAAGAATTTTCTCTCCAGAACTATAAAGAAAAAAATAAATTAAAAAAAAAAACCCTTAACTAAATAAAGTTAGGACATGTTCCTGGATCAGAAGTCTTAATTTTGTTAAGATGACAATATTCCTCAGGTTGATTTATAGAGGCAAAGCAATTACTATCAAAATCCGAACTAGGGCACTTCCAGTCAAGATGGAGGTGTAGGTGGAAATATTTTACCTCCTGGCACAACCAAATTTAAGGACAACAAAGATTTAGACACAAAAACACAACAAAAACAGACAGAAAATGGAACTGTACCCAAGTCCAAAGTCTGACAACAACGAGCCATTTCCAGACAGGTAAGAGAGGTGGAGTCAGCGGCTGGCAGGAAGAGGTGATGGTTGGAAGAACCAGGTGCAGGGAGGAAACAAGCAAACCCAGTAAGGAGGCACACAAGGTAGCTGGCTGACTGCAGACACACATTCACACAGATAAACCAGGCAAAAAGGGGGCAGGGAGACAGACTACGAAACCCAGGGCCTCAGCAACAAATAATAAAGCCTAAAAGCACCGATTAGAAAAATTTGGGGGGGTTGAAGTGCCAGGAGAGGCTCCCAGCCTCACAGGAGAGTTCGTTGGAGAGACCCAACAGGTCCTAGAATGTACACAAGCCCACCCACATGGGAATCAGCACCAGAAAGCCCAATTTGCTTGTGGGAAGTGGCAGAGGGGACTGAAATTTGAGAGAGAGCAAAGCAATTGCCATTATTCCCTCTCTGACCCCACCCCCACATACAGCATCACAACCCAGCAACTGGGTCGCTCCGCTCTGGTGAACACCTAAGGCTCCACCCCTCGCACATAACAGGTGTGAACAGACCAAAACATTATGGCTCAAGCAAAACAGATCAAAGCCCCAGAGGCAATACTTCTAAGCAACCAAGAGATAGCCAACCTATCAAATGCACAGTTCAAAAAACTGATGATCAGGATGCTCGGAGAACTGTTTAATTTTTGTCACAAATTAGATGAAAAAATGAAGGCTACACTAAGCCAAATGAAGCAAAATGCACAAGGAACCAATAGTGATGGAAAGGAAACTGGGACTCAAATCAAGGGAGTGGACCAGAAGGAAGAAAATAATGACCAGACAGAAAAGAATGAAGAAACAAGAATTTTAAAAAATGAGGAGAGGCTTAGGAACCTTCAGGACATCTTTAAATGTTCCAACATCTGAATTATAGGGGTACCAGAAGGGGAAGAGGAAGACCAACAAGGGGAAAATTTATTTGAACAAATAATAAAGGAGAACTTCCCCAATCTGGCAAAGGAAATAGACTTCCAGGAAGTCCAAGAAGCTCAGAGAGTCCCAAAGAAGTTGGACCCAAGGAGGAACACTCCAAAGCACATCATAATTATATTAGCCAAGATTAAAATGAAGGGGAGAATTCTAGAAATAGCAAGAGATAAGGGGACAATCACCTATAAAGGAATTCCCATCAGACTCAGCTGATTTCTCAAAAGAGACCTTACAGGCAAGAAGGGGCTGGAAAGAAGTATTCCAAGTCATGAGAGTCAAGGACCTACATCCAAGATTGCTCTATCCAGCAAAGCTTTCATTTAGAATGGAAGGGTAGATAAAGTGCTTCTCAGATAAGGTCAAGTTCAAGGAGTTCATCATCACCAAGCCCTTATTATATGAAATGTTAAAGGGACTTACCTAGGAAAAAGGAGTTAAAAAATATGAACAGTGAAAGGACAGCAAACTCACAGTTATCAACAACCACACCTAAAACAAAACCAAACTAAGAGAATAGCTAGATCAGGAGCGAAGCCACAGAAATGGAGATCACATGGAGGGTTAGCAACAGGGGAGTGGGAGGAGGAGAAGGGGGGAGAAGGTACAGAAAATAAATAGCATGGACAATGGGGAGAAAATAGACAGGGGGAAGGCAAGAGTAGTGTGGGAAATGTAGAAGCCAAAGAATTTATGACACATGGACATGAACTAAAGCAAAGGAATGTGGGGGGAGGTGGTGTGCAGGGTGGAAGGGAATGAAGTGGGGGAATGGGAAAACTGTAATGGCATAATCAATAAAATATATTAAAAGTTCAAACTAGGTTTTTACAGAAATTGGGAAGCTGATCCTAAATTTACATGGAAATGTAAGAGACCTAGAATTGTCAAATGAAAGAATAAAGTTGGAGGACTTACTCCTTTCTGATTTCAAAACTACTACAAAGTTATATAATAAATAGAGGACAGTACTGGCATGAGAATAGACATATAAACATGTCTTACATATATATATATGTATGAGTATGCATGTATATTTATGTCTTGAGAGCCCAGAAATAAACTCTCACTTTTATGATCAGTTAATCTTCAGTGAAGGTGCCAAGACCATTCAGTGGGGGGGAAAAAGTCTTTTCAACAAAGACTAACTCTGGTACATATACATACAAATTGCATATATATATATATATATATATATATATATATGCAAAAGAATAACATTAGTCCTAGCTGGTGTAGCTCAGGGGATTGAGCGTGGGCCTGTGAACCAATGAATCGTGGTTCAATTCCCAGTCAGGGCACATGCCTGGGTTGCAGGCCAGTTTTCAGCAGAGGATGCATGAGAAGCAACCATACATTGATATTTCTCTCCCTCTCCTTCCCTTCCCCTCTAAAGATAAATAAATAAAATCTTTAAAAAATAAATAAATAAAATTAAAAAAGAATAACATTAGACCCATATTTTATACCATATTCAAAAATTAACTCAAAATGAGACAAAGACCTAAATGTGAAAGATAAAATCATAATAATCTTTCTTCCTTTGTTTTCAAGATTTTATTTATTTATTTTTAGAGAGCGGGGAAGGGAGGGAAAGAGAGGGAGAGAAACATCGATGTGTTGTTGTCTCCCAATCGCCCTTCACTGGGGACCCAGCTTGCAACTGATGGCCTTGTGACCTGACTGGGAATCGAACAGGTGACCCTATGGTTCAAAGGCCGTCACCCAATCCACTGAGGTGCACCAGACAGTGCAAAATCATAATAATTTTAGAAGAAAACAGAATAGTCAGTGGTTTCTTAGATGAGACAACTACATAACAACAATAGTTAAAATAGATAAATTTGACATCATTAAAAATATTGTTAAATTATGCTTTAATAAACACCATCAAGAAAATGAAAAGAGGACCCACAGAGTGGAGGAAAAGTTTTACAAACTATATATCTGATAAGGAACTTGAACCTAGAATATATAAAGGACTCTTATAATTCAATAATAAGATGACTCAATCAAAATATAAGCAAAGGACTTAAATAGCTACTGCTCCAAAGAAGATATAAATGTTCAATAAGCACATGAAAAGACGGCCATGATCATTAGTTATCAGGGAAACGCAAATCAAAACCACAATAAGATACAATTTCACACCTGGGAGGATAGCTAAAATAACAAAGATACACAATAACATGTACTGACAATGATTTGGAGAAACTGGTTTCCTCCGACACTGAAAGCAGGAATGTAAACTAGCGCGGCCACTTTGGAAAGTAATCTGACAGTTCCTCAAATGGTTCAACTAGAATTACCATACAATGCAGCAATTATCCACCCAAGAGAAATGAAAACGTATGTCCATACAATCATTTGTACATGCATGTTCATAGTTAAATATCTGCTGCATGTTTATCCTCCTCCAAAATTCATATGTGGAAACCTATTCCAACAACATGAAATATGGGCAGGGCCTTTAGTGGGTCACGAAGGTGGAATCCTCATAAATGGAATTCGTGCCTTTTTAAAAGACACCCTGGAAGCTCCCTTTCCACTGCCATTGGGGAGGTTGCAGTGAGAAGATGGCCGTCAGTGAGGAAGTAGGTCTCGCCAGACACGGAACCTGCTAGCACCTTGATCTTGGACTTCCCAGCCTCCAGAACCGTGAGAAATAAGCTTCTGCTGTCTATGTGCTACCTAGCATTTTGTTATAGCAGCCCAAATGGACAACAGTCATAGCAGTTAAAAAAGGAAACAACCCGAATGTCCATCAGCTAACAAACAGACCTTTAAATTAGCTTGTATTTATTTATTTTTGAGAAGGGAAAGGAGGGCTAAAGAAAGGGAGAGAGACATCCATGTGATAGAGAAACATCAATTGGTTGCCTCTCACATGTACCCGACCAGGGACCTAACCGCAACCCAGGCATGTTTCATGCTTGTGCCCGGACTGGAAATTGAACCCACGACCTATCGTTTTGTGGGACTGTGCCCGACCAACTGAGCCCTACCTGTCAGGGCCTCACAGATCGATTTTTTAAATGTAGTATATCCACACAATGAAATATTATTCAGCAATGAAAAGAAAAATGCTAATACCTGCCACAACAGGGATGAACCTTGAAAACATTATACTAGGTGAAAGGAGCCAGGCACACAGGACCACATATCGTGTGATGCCATTTATGTGAAATGTTCACCATAGGTAAACCCACAGAGACATAAAGTGGATTCATGGGTGCCTAGGGCTGTGGGGAGTGGGGGTAAATGATTGCTAGTGGATATGGGGTTTCCTTCTAAGGTGATAAAAATGTCCTAAAGTTGATTGTGATGATAGTTGCACAATTCTGTGACTACACTAAAAAACTGTATGCGCAGTTTAGGCCTGACAGTGGCTCCGTTGGTTGAGCATCACCCCCACAGAGACAAATGGTTGCTGGTTTGACTACCTCAGGGCACATGGCTGGGCTGTGGGCCTGGTCCCTGGTTGAGTGTGTTCAAGAGGCAACCGATAGATTAACGCTTCTCTCCCTCTCTTTCTCCCTCCCTCCCTTCCCCTCTTTGTAAAAAGAAACACATAAAATCTTTTCAAAAATATTAAATACCAGCCCTGACTGGTGGAGCTCAGTGGATTGAGCACAGGCCTGTGAACCACACTATCACAGTTTGATTCCCAGTCAGGGCATATGCCTAGGTTGCAGGCCAGTTCTCAGCAGGGGACCCACGAGAGGCAACTACACATTAATATTTTTCTCCTTCTCTCCTTCCCTTCCCCTCTAAAGATAAATAAATAAAATTAAAAAATAAAAATAAAAACCACATGTGCAGTTTAAACAAGTGTATTGTATCTCAGTATAACAGTTACAAACAGCAAATTATGCATTATTTTACTTGTTGGACTATTATATGGTTATTTATTTGTAAACTATTTAAGGCACAAAGAACATGCTCATAACATGATGTTTAGTTAAAATGATAGACAAAATTGTACTCCATCAGCTATCTAACTCTGTCTGTGTAGGAGACACTGCTGGCAGCTGCCCCAGCCTCCTTTTCCTCTTCTTCTGACTGAACAGACCACATGCTCAGGGAAGCTGACCCAGCTCTGGGGATGACGGTTCTGAGCCGGCAGCAGTAATCCTCCCCTTCATCTGACCCACACTGGTTGACTAGAACATGGCATTCCCAATGACAATGAATAGCTCAGGAATGAACCACGTTGGCCCAATCAGATGTTTAGGCCCTTTAATCATCTCCCTGTTGCAAGAGGTAAACCAGATGCTGCCCTTGTAGTTTTTGCTGCAGACAAACCCTTGGGAGGCACTCAGTGGTGGATGGCCAGGAGAAGTCAGCTGGGTCCTTTGGAAAGTCATTGACCTCCACCACCCGAACACCTTGCTGCCTCTAGGTTCCCTGCTCCCTGAGCTCCCATTGACAGTTCTCCTTTTATTTTAGCTTGTTTGAGTCAAGGTAGTTTTTTTTTTATTTGACAAAAGCATCCTAACTCATAAAATATGCACAGAAGAAAGGGTGAAAGGAAATGTATAAAAATGTAAGTAGCAATTATTGTTCAGTGGTGGGATTATGTGTTTTTTTTAATTTCTTCTGTATATATTTTTGTTTTCAAATTTTTCTAAAATCAGCCTTGGCTGGTGTGGCTCAGTGGATTAAGCACCATCCTGCAAACCAAAGGATTGCCGGTTCAATTCCCAGTCAGGGCACATGCCTGGGCTTTGTGCCAGGTCCCCGGTAGGGAGTGTGTGAAAGGCAACCACACATTGATGTTTCTCTCCCTCTCTTTGTCCCTTCCTCTATCTCTAAAAACAAATAAAATCTGTTCTTTTAAAGAAAAGATATTTCTTTTAAAAGAAAAGGAAAATATAAAAGAATATGTGTGTGCAACTTCCGACCAAGATGGAGGCGTAGTTAGACACACTGACTCCTCGAACAACCAAAATAAAAACAACAATTTAGAAACAAAAAGCAACCAGTACCAGCAGAAAATTGAACCGTATGGAAGTCCGACTACCAAGGAATGAAAGTAGACATTCATCCAGACTGGTAGGAGGGGTGGAGTTGGGGGGCAGGGCAGAGGGGTCACTGCAAAGCGGTGGCTGGCGGACCCCAGGCACACAAGGTGGTAGTGGGCAGACCTAGAAAGGCAGTGGATTCTGGAGGGGCGCAGTGCACAAGGTGGCTGGCTGACCTGGGTCCCACATTCACACGCAGATAAACCAAGTAAAACTGGGCAACAAGACAAACCACACAATCCAGGGTCCTAGCGCCAGGAAATAAAGCCTCAAAACACCTATTGAAAACACCTGTGGGGGTTGAGGTGCCAGGAGAGACTCCCAGCCTCACAGAAGTGTTCGTTGGAGAGACCCACTGGGCCCTAGAATGTACACAAGCCCACCCACATGGGAATCAGCACCAGAAGGGCCCAATTTGCCTATGGGAAACAGAGGAAGTGACTGAAATCCGGCAGAGAGAAGGGCAAGCTCCATTGTTCCCTCTTGGACCCCTGCCCCACTTACAGCATCACAACCCAGCAACTGGATTATCCCACCCTGGTGGGATACTCCTGGTGGGATAACACCTAAGGCTCCGCCCCTCCCTACATAACAGGCCCAAACAAAAAATGGCCCAAATGAAAGAACAGATCAAAGCTCCAGTAAAAATACAATTAAGCGACGACGAGATAGCCAACCTATCAGATGCACAGTTCAAAACACTGTGCTCACAGAATTGGTTGATTTGGTCTCAAATGAGATGAAAAAATAAAAGTTATGCTAAGTGAAATAAAGGAAAATGCACAGAGAACCAATAGTGATGGGAAGGAAACTGGGACTCAAATCAATGGAGTGGACCATAAGGAAAAAAGAAACAACCAACCAGAAAAGAATGAAGAAACAAGAATTTAAAAAAATGAGGAGAGGCTTAGGAACCTCCAGGACATCTTTAAATGTTCCAACATCCGAATTATAGGGGTACCAGAAGGGGAAGAGGAACAGCCACAAGTGGAACACTTATTTGAATAAATAATAAAGGAGAACTTCCCCAATCCAGCAAAGGAAATAGACTTGCAGGAAATCCAGGAAACTCAGAGAGTCCCAAAGAAGTTAGACCCAGGGAAGCACATGCCAAGACACATCATAATTACATTACCCAAGATTAAAGAGAAGGAATCTTAAAAGCAGCAAGAGAAAAGGAGACAGTCAACTACAAAGGAGTTCCCATAGGACTGTCAGCTGATTTCTCAAGAGACCTTACAGGCAAGAAGGGGCTGGAAAGAGATATTCCAAGACATGAAATACAAGGACCTACATCCAAGATTGCTCTATCCAGCAAAGCTACCATTTAGAATGGAAGGGTAGATAAAATGCCTCTCAGATAAGGTCAAGTTCAAGGAGTTCATCATCACCAAGCTCTTATTATATGAAATGTTAAAGGGACTTATCTAAGTTAAAGAAGATAAAAAAAACATGTACAGTAAAATGACAGCAAACTCACAATTATTAACAACCTTACCTAAAACAAAAACAAAAGCAAACTAAGCAAACAACTAGAACAGAAACAGAAACATAGAAATGGAGATCACATGGAGGGTTAGCAACAGGGGAGTGGGAGGAGGAGAGAGGGGGGAAAGGTACAGAGAGTAAGTAACATGGATGGTGAGTAGCAAATAGACAGGGGGAGGGCAAGAATAGTATGGGAAATGTAGGAGCTGAAGAACTTAAAAGTATGACCCATGGATGTGAACTAAGGCAGGGAATGTGGGTGGGAGAGGGTGTGCAGGGTGGAGGAGAGTAAAAGGGGTAAAATGGGACTACTGTAATAGCATAATGAGTAAAATATTTTTTAAAAATAATAAAAATTTAAAAAGAATACTAATGAGATAATAAAGCTTTTAGCTGGGTAATAAAAATAAATACATAAAAGAGTAAGTGGTAGCCAGTGGCTGGGGGAACATGGCCCCCAATGTCCCCCATTTCCTGTGTTCACACCCTCGTGTAGTCTTCTCTCATGTTGTACTAGCATTTGTTGGTGTGATCAGCAATACAAGGCAAAAAGGATGACATTAGGTTATAAAAAGGTTGTGGCTTCTGACTTAGGTACTCACTTCTCTCTCAAATTACTCTTTCTGGAGGAAGCATACTGTCATGCCGTGGGAAGTCCTGAGGAGATGCTAATGGGCTGGGAAACTGAAGCTTGTAGCCCACAGCCATGAAGAAACTGAGGTGCCCACAGCCCCATGAATGAGCTTGGAAGCGGATTCTCCTGCCCCAACTCAGCCTTCAGATGGCAGCGGCCCAACCCACATCTTGTTCAGTGCAACATCCTGGGGCACTCTGATACAGAAACAACCATGGAAGCTGCTCCCGGATTTGTGACCCTTAGAATTATAAGATAATAAATGATTGTTGTTTTAAGCTACCTAAGTTTCAGGGCAATTATTTCATAGCAATGGGTAACAGCAATAGATACAACATTCTTTCACTCAATAAGCCACCTGGAGGAATCTGAACTTCAGAAACAGAAGCACCCATGCCAAAGGATGGATCTACAAGGATGTTTATTGCCCCTGTCTGAGTGTTAGAACAGTGGTTTTTAACTTTTTCTTCTCATGGAAGACATAAACTCATTACTAAAATTCTGTGGCACAACAAAAAATATATTTTTTTGCTAATCTGATGAAAAATTAGATATAATTTCTATTTTTTTTACCCAAAAAAGTAATTACCTACTCATTTTGCTCCAAAGTGACTTTTAAAAGAAATCAAGTGCCTATATTTGTATATAAGGATTTCTGCTGCTAAGAATTAACCAATGAGATGCAATCTTATTATGTGACAGGACCCATAAGATGCAACTTTTTTTATATGGTTTGAGACAGGGCATTCACACCAGAGGGCTGTTGTTGTGTTGGCTGTTGGAATTTTTTGACAATCTAAGGGAAAAGAGGTCAGTACTTTTTGCTAGTCAGTTATTGTCTGTTTTAAAAATTCTTATAGCACACCTACCTGCCACTCATGCATACTGGTTGAAAAATCACTGTTTTAAAAACATATTGAATATTATTATAAATTACGGTGGTACCATTCTATGGGACTGTTGTAAAGCTTTTAATAGAATGAAGTAGACTTATATGCATTAATCTGGAAAGATTCATGTCCTATCAAATGGGGAGAAATACTAAGGTGCACAGTAACACCAGGGGTAGGCATTGACAGATGTGTCTCCCCACTATTAATACTCCCTTCCACCTGATTCACAGGCCATGTGCCTTGCTTCAAAAATAAATCTTTATTTCTCAGCTTCCCTTGCAGCTAGGCAAGACCACATGACATATTTCTGGCTAATGGAATATAAGTGGAAATGTGCAGAAAAGAAGTGGGAAAACTATTGTTTTTCTAGTAGTGTGTATTACATGCACTTTTCATTAGAGTCACTTAGTCTGTGCCTGCTGGTTTTTGCCTTCTCTCTTCTTTCTGTCTGGAATGAACTCAGTGCCTGGAGGGGACCAACATCGCACTTTCAAAATGGGAAGCATAAGGAGATGGGTCATGTGCCTTAGCAGCTGCAGCAACCTGCATCATGTAATGAAACACTTCTCTTATTTAAGCCACTACTTAGCTGCTGAATGCAGTCCTAATTATTCTATGATGCATTTCCACTTAAAGGAAAAAAGGGAGAAAAATCATGTGTGTGCTTAAATATTTGAGCCTAAGATGAAGGATACATATCTCACCATTAACACTGACAGTTAATAGCAAGGGATGAGATTGGAGGCAACGGAGAGATCATGAAGCTCTTATTTTTACTCTATGTTGTTCACACTTGACATTTGTCAGTTTTGTGATAAAAATATAATAATGTCCAGAAACCTCAGAAAAAGAGAGGGACAAAGAAAAGAGGCTATGACAGCACTCTGGAATTACCTGTTATCACTCAGCCAGCTCAGGCTCAAGGCAAGCTGGACCCCAGTGACTGGGTGGACACTGGGCTGAGTGTTGGGCGAGCTAAGTAGGGATGGAGGACTGGGCAGAGCTGTGTAGTTAAAGCCAACAGTACCAGCTTCAGAGTTGTTCAGTGGGTGTCAGTGTGGAGGGTCAGGCTCCAGCCTGACAGGTTAACACTGCAGGCACCTGGGGGACTATCAGAGCCCTGCCAGCGGGCAAGAGGCCCAAAGGGGCAAGTGTAGCCTGGCAGAGGAGAGAAGGAGCCTGGCCAGCACTCAGCATGTGCTGGGGTCTGGGGTAAGGGGATGCAATTCGGGGGCCCTGACCTGTGGCATAGCACAGCCGTGGCATGGAAGGCTGGCCCCAAGATCCCCAGAGATGGGTTCTTGCTTTTGGGAGCAGGGCTCAGTTACCTTCCCCACTCTGCAGGCCTGGGCTTGCAGTTAGAGCCCACTGTTCATGCAGCCAAGCAGGTCGGGGCACACAAGCCAGGTGTCTGTCCCAAATCACAAGAAAGTTGTGAAGCCGATGTGCTCATGATTTGTCTTCTCAGTCAGCGACTCTTTGCTTCCTGGGTCTTCATGGCACCCACTCTGCGCAGCCAAGGTGCTGGGGATGAAGGTGACTGTGCTGTGGTCCTGGATCTGGACCACCTTCCCCACCACTGCCTGCCTGCTCCAGTTTCCTCTCTTGCAGCAGCCAGGGGCTTCCTGTCCCCTCTGGCTGGCTGAGCAGCTTCCTTGTTTCTCTCTCAACAGCTTGCAGCAAGTGTTTGGATTGCTTCTGCTTTTGGAAACTCAGGCCGGGACCAAGCAGAGCCCCTGGATTGTTCAAAGGGGCATCATGGAAGGAACTCAGCCTGTCAGGGCCCGGCTAGGGTGAGGGGCAGCTGGGGCAGGGAGGCCGCCATTTTCCTGTACCTGCCTGACTGCTCCGCCTCCTGTTCCACCCTCCCCCACTCAAAGGCCTTCTGTTTGCTGATAACAGAGTCTGGCTCGCAAGGTACTGTTGCCAGAAAAATACAGGGAGCCTAGTTCAATTTGAATTTCAGAGGAATAACAAATAACTTTTTAGTATGTATGTCCCACTTACTGCATGGAACATATTGGAACCAAAGAATCATTTGTTGTTTATCTGAAATTCACATGTAACTGAGCATCCTGTATTTTTATTTGCTAAATCTGGCAACCTGATCCTAAGATGGCTCAGCTTTCAAAGTTCTACTGGGATTTCCCAGAAAGGAAAGAGGGGGAGGAGGAGACAGCACAAAAGAAAAGAAAAACACTACTTCTGATAAGAGCATGTGGGTGACTCACAGCTGCCTCTGGGGTCTGAGGGCCCAGGGACCCTCTGTGTGCCCAGAGATGAAGGCCAGGCCAGGAGGTGGCACCGGGTGCCAATCCTGGCTCAGCCACCAAGTCCCTGTGGGTCACTCTGGGCAGTGGCTGGGTTTCCCTGCCTCCTAGGCTGGCACCTGTGGCCTCCAGCGCTCATTCATTCATCACGCTTGTCCTGAAAACCCTCTCCACATGCCAGACTCAGGCCTGGGAGAGGAGTGGGACTCAGGGCCCTTGAACAGCTGGCCAGCACTCAGCATGTGGTGGGTGCAGATGAGATCCAGGGAGATCGAATTTCTGCTTCTCTCCTTCAGCCAGAGAGTTACTTGGCCCCCACTAGGCCTTGCACCTGCCCTCTGCCTGGTGCCAGTGGCCGCTCGGGAGTCCACAGGGGATGCCTATGGGTAGCATCTGCTGCGATGGCACTTCTCACATTACCCAGTGGTGACACTGCCACCGTCCGAAAGAGCCGTCCATGCAGCCATTCTTTCCCCTGCAGCCCCTAGGATGGCGGTGGTGAGCTTGGTGAGCAGGAAGGTGCTATGGCGGGAATTGCTTTCCCTGGACCAGCTGGATCAGGTTGGGTGAATCAAGCTTGTGGTGTCTCCCAGACACCAGCCTATGAGTGTCCCGGAGTTTCGGGTTACCTGGTGGGGCAGGGATGAAACTGAGATGGGAGTCTTTGAATGGCAGGCAGAGGATGGTATGGTCAATACTATCTGCTTTATCCAGCTTGGCTGGACAGGAGGAAAAATGGAAGGAAGGAATTTGATTTTGATGACCAAGGGGATGATCTAGAGGCTGCCATGCTCCACACAGCAGCCAGAGTGCTTTTTTAAAGAATGTTTTTACAGTGGGACCTGGGTTCACGAACTTCATTCATTCCGGAAGGCTGTTCAAGAAGCGATTTGCTCAAAAACTGAATCACACTTCAGACACGTGTGACTGATCATACCAGTGTCAGCATGGAAGAGTCACTGGGTCAAGAACCACAGTTTTGTTCCACTACCGGGGCATTTTTTTCCCATGAACGAGTTGGTCAAGAACCGAATTGTTCAAGATGAGAGACGTTGAAGAACCGAGCATCGACTTACTGTGGTAAAATTATGGTATTAATATTCACGATTTGGGGCACAACTCTGTGGCATTGAGCACATTCACGAAGTTGTGTGCCCCTCACCAGTGTTTCTGGAACTGTTTCATCATTCCGAATAAACTCTGTACCCATTAAACAACAACCGCCATTCCTCCCCTTCACTCTGGGGGCTCAGAGCTAGTCACCTGAAGATGTGCCTTTGTGGTATGGGGGGGTTGTTTTTTGGTTTTAATGGTTGGGTTTTTTTTTTTTTTTTTTTTCTGGGAAATTTTTTGGTTTCTTCTTTTTTTTCAGATCCTACTGTTATTTTTTGAGCTAAAGGCAACTTTAGCTGGAGGGCAAGGAGTTGGAGTTCTAGCTGAGGAAGTCAAGGCCCAGAAAGGCCAGTAGACCCTCCTCCCTCCTATCTCAGGTTATGTAATAAAGGTGTGTGTGGTTCTATAAACAAACAAACAAACAAACAAACAAACAAATATTTGCAACTTTAGCTGCAGGCTCAAGAGAAATTCTGCCTCTCCCCTCACTACCTGGAAGAACTTGAACAAGGGACCTTGTCCGTAAGAAGTGATTATCGAAGATCACCTCTTCTGACCTGTCTGTAAGGGCAGGACAAACTTTGTTTACTAAGCATCTGCCTGTATCATCCTGCAGGGACCATTAGCAGACCCAAGGCACACTACCTCATCCCTAGCCAAGATGTCTTTTTTTAATTTTCTATTTTATTTATGTAGTTTTAGAGAGAGGGGAAGGGAGGGAGAAAGAAAGGGAGGGAAACATCAATGTGTGGTTGCCTCTCACACACCCCTTATTGGGGACCTGGCCCAAAACCCAGGCATGCGCCCTGACTGGGAATCGAACTAGTGCAGTCCTCTGGTTTGCAGGCCCACATTCAACCCACCGAGCCACACCAGCCAGGGCATCAGAGTGTCTTCTATACCTCAATCCCCCTTTCTATTTCTGAAGCTCTCCAGCATATGGGGTCTCTGACTCTCTCATGTATGGGGATTCCCATACCTATGCATGTATTAAATTGGGTTATTTTTTCTGGCCAGTCTGTTTCATGTCTATTTGATTAGATCATCCAGAAGAATCTTGAGGGTAGAAGAAAGCTTGTGCCTCCCCCACACCTCCAAATCCCTGGTAAACTCTAATCTACTTTCTGATTCTATGAATCTGTTTATTTTAAGTACATTTTATATGTGGAACCATACAATATTTGTCCCTTTCGACTGACTTCTTTGACTCAGCATGTTTTCAAAATTTACCTGGGTCAGAGCGTGTCAGAACTTCATCCCTTTTATGATTGAATGCTATTTTACTGTACAGATGGACTACATTTTGTCCATCAGTTCATCCGTTGGTAGATACTTGGGTTGTTTTCACGATGGTGGATACTTGGGTTGTTTTCACACTTTGGCTAGTGTGAATCAATCTTCTAAGAACACTGGCACACAAGTGCCTGTTTGAGCCCCTGCTTTCAATTCTTTAGGGAGTATGCTTAGAGAGAAACTGCTGGGTGAAGAGAAGAAACTCTCCCATGTTTCTCCTCTATTCTACCACAACACTCGCGGTCACCGCATGTGGGGGTTTTCCCACACCAAGCAATTCTCAAGCACCAGTTGGGTGTCCTATGACTTAGTAACTCCGCTCTGACACTCTCTACCTGAAGGCAGCCTCAGATCCCACAGGTTAAGGTCTCAGTCCCTGAAGGCTGCCCCCATGCTGGACACCAATTGTAAGCTGAGGTTGCCATCTGTGTTGGAATGGGCGAGGTAGGACAGAATGGCAGCTGGACTACAATCCAAAATGGCGGCTGACATCAAACCAGAGAGCCGAAAGGGCGGGCTTTGCCAAAGCAGATATCCTCATAGCAACCTGAGTCCAAGGAAAGCCACTAATGATACATTGCCGCTTTGTTCAAAGGGGACCAATCTCCAGCTCCCACGAATGGAGCCAACCAGAATAAAACCCCACCATATTCCCTGCTTGGGCGCGACTTCCCTGGCCCCACTCTGTGAACCACAGAACCTTGCCTGGGTACACAAACCCCAATAAAACTATATTGCCTAACTTTGTGGCTGATTGGCATTTCTTCCTCTGCAGAACCTGAGAAAACCTATCAACCTGTGCTGAGGGACTGGTTATAAATTGGAGTTCCCATGACCCCCTCCTTGGGTTCATTCGTTTGCTAGAGTGGTTCACGTAACTCAGGTGAACAGTTTACTTATTAGCTTCTGGTTTATTACAAAAGATATGAAAGGACATAAATTGAGGTTCCTATTTCCCTACATCCTCACCAAATGAAGAGATATGTGGAGCAAGGTCCAGAAGAGTCCAGAGCTCAGGCACTTCTGCCCCCTTAGAGTCTGAGGGGTACCACCCTCCTGGCATGTGGATACATTCTTGTTCACAGCCTGAAAATTCTCTGAACCCATTATTGTAGGGATGTTATATGGAGACTTCATTACATAGGCATGGCTGATTAAGTCCTTGGCCATTGGGGATTGATTCAGTCTCTAGCCTCCACCTTCTCTCCCTGGAGGCCAGGGGGTGGCCTGAAAGTTTCATCACGTGATTGGCTCCACCCTTCCGTGAAGCCCAGAAGGCACCTCATTTACATTAACTCTGGGGTAGGTGAGTGGGCTTGTTATGAATAACAAAAGACACCTTCATTGCTCTTACCATTTAGGAAATCCCAACGGTTTTAGAAGCTGGTCCCATAAAGGAAAGAGACCAAAATACATATTTCTTACTGTGTTACAGCATGGCACTGGGTCATAGGACGACCGAGTGTGCAGCTCTTTGTAAACCCACCAGCTGTTTCCCACGGTGGCCGCACCATTTTACATTCCCTCCAGCAACGCGTGAAGGCTCCCGTTTCCCACAGCCTCACCAACACTTGTGATTTTCTGTTTTATTTGTTATAATAGCCATCCTAGTGGATGTGAAATGGCATCTCACTGTGGTTGGGTGTGTATTTCCTTAATGACGGATGAAGTTGAGCAGCTTTTCACATACTGATTGACCATCTGTATATGGTTTCTTTGGAGACAGGTCCACTCAAGCCCAACCGTTTCGTCGTTGGGCTGTGTGTTTTTGTTGTTGTTGCGTTGTAGGAGTTCTTCATATTCTCCACATAGCAACCAAAATGACTTTTTAAAAAACACAAATTGGATCGTGGCACTCCCTGACCGAAGCGTCCTGGCGGTGTCCCGGCCGCTCTGAGAGAAGTCTCAGTTCGGCTCAACGCTCCAGCCTCAGGGCTCTCTACCTTCACACCCCCCCATCTCAGAGTCTGCGGGAGCTGCTCCCTCTGTCTGGAGGGGTTTGCCTTCCTTCTGCTCTTTGCCTGGCTGACTCGGCTTCAGGCCCAGGTTGGCAGAGAGGCCTTCCTCGGCGTACCCCAGCCATGGGCCCGGCTAACGGTTTCCTTCACAGATTTGTTTTTTGCTTGTACTTACATGTGTACTTGTTTGCTGTCCATCAGAAACAGGGGCACAGGGGCTGGGAGAGGCTGTGGCTGAGCTTCATGAAAGATTGTTTAATGACGAATTGTCTCTGACGGGCCTTTTGGGAAGACACGGTGATCACTTCCACCTCAGGCCCTAACAGCCAACTCAAGGGGCCCAGTCTCACTTGAAGCCACAACAGGTGACTTGCTCAGCCTGTGCAGTTCCTTCCCTTTTCCAGATTCACTTCAAACCACTCTCTCCCTTTGGGCCTAAGGAACTCGGTGCCTAGGCCATGAGGGTGTCCAAGGTCCTGAGATGAAGAAGCAAGCCCCTGGGGCCATGGACAAGGCAAGTACGTTTCTTACAAAGAGCCCTCAGAGCCAGTCTTCTAATAGGTGGTGTGGGCAGCAGCAGGAGAAGGAGAAGGGGGGGAGGTGGAAACCAAGGGAGCGCGGCCAGACTGCCGCCAGCAGGCTGCTTGCCTGCAGGACCTCACATACTGGAAGAGCAGGGAGAGCTTCTGGGGAAGGACAAATCACCTCGAGACCCACTGAGCCCTGGCTGGGTGCTCAGCTGGCTGGAGAGTTGTCCTGGGCACCAGAAGGGTTG
Source organism: Artibeus jamaicensis (assembly GCF_021234435.1). NCBI lineage: Eukaryota > Metazoa > Chordata > Mammalia > Chiroptera > Phyllostomidae > Artibeus > Artibeus jamaicensis. Next base: position 24,565 of record NW_026521603.1, on the reverse strand, counting down.
CAGGTTCAATCCTGGGTTGGGGCACCTGTGGGAGGCAACCAGTCAATGTTTCTCTCCCTCCCGCTCTATCTCTAAAACCAATAAACATATCCTCAGGTACGGATTTTAAAAACAATAAATGACAGACTAAATGGGAAAAATATTGGCAAATCTTATATCTGATAATGAGTACTTAATATCCAAAATATATGAAGAACTCAAGCAACTCAATAGTAAGAAAACACATAATCCAATTTAAAAATGGGCAGATAACTGCAATAGACATTTCCCCAAGAAGACATACAGGTGATCAACAGGTACATGGAAGGGTGCTCAGCATCACTCATCATCAGGGAAACGCAAATCAAAACCACAGTGAAATATCGCCTCACACCTGTTAGAATGGGCATTATCAAAAAAAAAAAAACAAGAAAGAACAAGTGCTGGGGAGGACATAGAGAAAAGGGTCCCCTAGGGCCTCTTGGTGGGTATGTAAGTGGTACAACCACTATGGAAACCAGTATGGAGGAGCCTCAAAACATTAAAAATAGAACTACCCTACCACTGAGCAATCCCACTTCTGCCTATTTATCAAGAAAACCCCCCAAAATACTAACTTAAAAATATCTGCACCTCCATGTTCATTGCAACATTATTTATAATAGTCAATATACGGAGGCAACCTAAGGGTCCATCAGTGGATGAGTGGTAAAGAAAAAGTGGTGTATATACACAATGGAATATTATTAAGTCATCAAACAGGAGATTCTGCCTTTAGTGAGAACAAGGATGAGCCAAGAGAGCATTACGCTAAGTGAAACGAGTCAGACAAAGACAAACACCCATATGATTTCACTTACATGTGGAATCTAAAATCAAACCCTAGAAAAACCAAACTCATAGATACAGAGAACAGATTGGTGGTTGCCAGAGGTGGGGGGTGGGTGTAATGAATGAAGCTGGCCAGAAGGTACACACTCACAATGTAAAATAAACAAGTCTGGAGGACGCTACAGCAGGGAGAACAAAAGAGGCTTCAAGAGGCATGGCGGATTTCCTGAGCAAAGAAGGCCTGTATCTCAAAGTTTGCAGAGCATGATGTCTGATAGGCTCCAGAGAAGAAATGGACGTTCTTTTTTCTGGGGGATATTTAGGAGATGTTAGGAGTTTGTGTGTCGGGCCCTGTGTTCGATGAGCTGTTTTTCAGGGGACAATGGCACATGGAGGTAAGCACTCTGAGAGCACCTGCTGGATGGGACGCCTGCGGAGGCTGCACAGAGAGGACCCTTCTGCCGGACCACAAAGCAGAGCAGGCCCTTGCCAAACAAAAAAAAAAGGGGGGGGAGGGCCAGCCAGGCCAGGGGGAGAAGCCCTGGGCAGTGATGTGGAAGCATGAGAGGCCCCAGAATGTTCTGAGAACAGTGAGGACGTGGTTTGGCTGGAGTCCAAGGCGCACTGGGAAATACAGGAGTGAGCTGTTGGGGGCTGGACCCTGGATGCCAGAGCAAGGCCTGTGGACTTCCTCCTGGGACAGCGGAGGCCATCAGAGACAGGCCGAGAGCCAGGCTGAAACCTGGGGTCGGGGAGCACGCTCGGCGCTGTGGGCAGCAGGGCTCTTTTTCAGATGCCAGTTTCTGAATAGGTGTGAGTCAAGCACTGTGCTCTGGAACTGGAGATTGTGGCAACACCTCTAATTAAGTTTTCAAATGCGTAGCGTGTTTTATGTGTGCACGCTTGTGAGTATATGTGTCTATGTGTGTATGAATATGTGTGTGCATGTGTGTACACAAGTGCATGTGTGTGAGTGTGCGTGTATTCCTCTGGTCCTTCCAGCTGTCGTCTCTGCTGAGGCCCCTCCCTGGGGATTAAGAGTGGTGTCTGGTCTGAACAAACTTGCTGACACTCACTTGTTTTTTCTCCTCAAATGCACTGTACCTCTCTTCTTCCAACAAGGGGAAACCAGGAGGGAAGCTCCCCTCCCAGCATGAAGTTGCCACTGCTTTCCCATCTCTGCTGGAAGGCCAGTTGCAGGCAGGAATCACTCTGGGAGGGACTTGGTGGCCTGAGTCTCTGAGTCAGGGCCCTAATCTCGAATCCTGGCTTGGTGCTTAATTTTTCCTCGTTGTGTAACCCTGGATATAGCCCTTGATCTTTCTGAAACTCAGATTCTTCATCTGAGTTTCAGAAGAAATAATGTTTACTTTGCAGAACTGTGAAGATTAACTGCACACAAAAGGTCTTGCCAATGGCTGTGACACTGTAGACATTAATATATGAGTTGTTTTTACTATTGGTTCAGCCAAATAGTCCATTTACTTTTTTTCTGTAAAATAAAAGCTTTCACGTTCACCAGTAACTTGATTGATTTGGATATTCTGAGCAAATCACTTTTGACACATTTGATTAGTCACATAACTTTGTCCTTACACACTGCACAAATCTTTTTCTTTCATTTCAGTTGCGTTTTTATTTTTCTTCAATAATAAAGCATAATACACTGGAAATGTTGCATATTTTCTTCCCTGTGCAATATTAACATGACTGCACAAAAATTCATGGTTTTTTTTCCGTTGTCACACCACCGCTTGCAGCAAAACCACACGACATGCTGCCACTTCACCCAAAAGTGGTGTTAAAAATTCACCAGTTTTCAAGTTTTTTTTTTTTAGCAAATGCTGATATGACAGCTGTCACAATGAATCTAACAAAATTGTTTCCAACTAAGCACTACCAGAGCCATGGTATGAAAAAAACATAACAGGCTTTTTGGCCAGCCCAATATTAACTGCAAAAGTGTAAGAAAGGTGGAGTGTTTGGGGAACTGCTAGTGGTGGCTGCCCTGCCTCTTCCAGCACCGAGAGTTCATCCCGGGTCCCATTTCCTGCATCTTGTGTTACTGGACAGGGGCCTGGCCCCGAGTGGACCTGCCTAGGGCCAGTCGGTGGTGTGTGGCTTCTTGACTTCAAGTTGAAAAGACTTTATAACACGAGTCCAGGTGACTATGAGGGTACATTTATTAAAGCTGGGGACGGTGAAACAAGGAAGGGCTTAGTATAGTTGAAGCAAAAGGAGAGCCTCGTCTAAGCTGCCTAGCTCACTGGGAAGTCAGAGAAAAGGGGCTTTGGGGACAGGTTCCAGGGTTCGGCCAGGGACGAGCTGCTGCTGCCCGTTGCCTTGGAGCTTAGGGAGATGCGTGCCTGTGGGGAAAGAAGTGGGGGAAGAAGGGGAAGGCGGTGTATATTCCCCAGAAGGAGAGCACATGCTGGGTTCATTATCTTGAAGCTTTTCTTTTTCTTGCAGGTGGGAATCTTAGGGGAGGTCTCAGGCGAGGGTTTCAGTAGAATATTGATCAGTTTTCCAGGTGAGTCTCTTCTGGGCTGTGGTCTCCACTGATTGGTCGGCTCCAGGGCAGGGTGTTTAGTCATTGCAGTTGGTCCTGGTGTCCTGCACCTGGTTCTGCTGCTTCCTGAGCCTGGAGCTGAAATACCACTGAGGCCTAGATGTTATCTGTAGGGAGGCGACCTGCACCTGGCTGTAAATTGCTTTGCCACTGTGTTCAGCTGTCTCGGTTTCCCTATTCCACTTGCCAAGGAACTCTCCTAGTTTCTTCCTACCCTGTCTCATTGGGTGGGCTGTCTCAGGGACACTGATGTTGAAATCTAGGGCTTCTGGAGTCCAAACACTTACCCAGCAGTAAAGACAGCAAGCTTTAACAGTGGAAGGACAGGCAGAGGCACCTGTCATGGTTTCCTTTGCATGGATCCTGGGGGGGGGGGGGAGGGGCACGGTGTCTGGAATCATTGTGGAGGGATTTAGACTTAAGGGAGCACTCATTTGCCCTGTGGACACAGGTGTGGTTGATGCAGGCATCCACGTGGCTCACATTTTGCGAGCAGCTCCCGTGTCCTGTGTCTGTGGTAGGTGGTGAGGCTCTAACAGCAAGCAGATGAACACTGTGTCTGCCATCACAAAGCTAAATAAAGCAAGACAGACAGACAGAAAATAACTGCACAGAAAAGAAAGTATTGCACATGGTAGTAATATATTTTTTAAAGGAGATGAATTGAAAATTGACGAGGTGGAGGTATCTGTTTTAGACTGGGTGTTCTGGAAAGGCCTCTTGGAGGAGAGGACATTCAGGGACATTTCGGTGAAAGGTAAAACGGGAAGGAGCCGCCTCATGAGTTGGGAAGGGGAGGCCGTGTTGAGGAAGTGGGCGAAGGGCGCCCAGCCCCATGTGACAGGCAGTGCTGTGGAGACGGCCCAGGAAATGAGAGTAGAGAAGCATGGGGCACAGGCCCAGTCGTGTGGAGTCTTGGGGTTGTTGGAGTCCTGTTTTTTACTCTTCATCTGAGAATGTTTTCCCCTTGCTTTAGGGAGAGAGGAAGGGAGGGAGAAAAACACCGATGTGCGAGAAACTTGGATTGGTTGCTTCCCATACATGCCTGGACTGGGAACCAACACACCACCCAGCACGCACCCCGACCTGGAATCAAACTTGCAACCCTTTGGTGACAGGACAGTGCTCCAACCAGCTGAGCCACACCTGCAGGGCTGTTGGGGTCCTGTTTTGATCCACACCTCAATTCCGAAATCTCCACTTCTGCATCCCTGAACCTCGATCACCCAGAATGTTGCCGACAAGAGTGGCGCTTGTGTCCCAAGAACTGCCTGCCCAGAGGCCGTTCACATGAACGTCCACTCCTGCTCCTGCACTGTCTTCGAGCCTCAGTTTCCCCACTGAAACGCAGTTCATGTCATTTCCCCCCAAAATTCACTTTCATGGAACCACCACATAAGGCTTAAAAGAGGGGCTATCATTCCTCCCCATCTTTTCTTTCTCCTTTTTTTCCTGGGCCAGGTGGGAGGAAGGGGACCCTGTACAATAGGGGCAGTAGACTATCATTAATAAAACTTTGATGATTTTTTGGGAGAAATATTTTATTTATTTTTAGAGAGGGGGAAGGGAGGAAAAAGAGAAGGAAATAAACACTGATGTGAGCGAGACTCATCCATCAGCTGCCTTTAGCACATCCCCAACTGGGGGCCTGGCCAGAAACCCAGGCATGGGCCCTGACTGGGAACTGAACTTGCAACCTTTTGGTCTGCGGGATGACACCCAACCCACTGAATCACACCAGTTATGGCAAAACCTTTTCTTAATGAAAGTATAAAAAAATGATAAAAACAGTCCTGCCTCGTGTGGCTCAGTGGATTGAGCACTGGCCTGTGAACCAAAGGGTCACCAATTCTATTCCCACTCAGGACACATGCTTGGGTTGTGGGTGGGTCCCCAGCAGGGGGCGTGTGAGAGGCAACCACACATTGATGTTTCTCTCCCTCTCTTTCTCCCTCCCTGCCCCTCTGTCTAGAAAGAAATAAAATCTTTAAAAACATAAAAAAACTAAAAAAGCCACTGAGCTGTTGTGAAGCCCCTCCTACTGGGGCTCAGGATCAACCAGCTCCTTTTTGCAGAAGGTGAGCACCTGGGCAGTGAGGGAGCCTTCGGAACGGGAGCAGGTGCAGGGAGATCCGCTGTCCCCCACTGTCGCCCCAGCCCTCCCCTCCCCACCTGCCTCACCCTAGCTTTGTCCCTGTGCTGATTATTGCTTTATTACTGTTTTCAGTCACATATAAGTCTCGCATTTTCTATCATCTCGATCTTTTCTTTGATACCAGATTTTTATACAAAGATTTGTATATAAAATGATTACCGACCCACCAGAATGCATCCCCGGCAATTAGGATGTTTAAGATGCAGCTCCTTACACTTCTTCTGCACATTCCTCATTTATTACTTTTGAAAGTGTTTTGTGATTTTCTTTTGTGGATGTGTTTACAAATCCAGTAACAATTCTCATTTAGAGTTGCAAAACACGAAGCCATTTTGAACCCTGACAGATGGCAGCTAAATGAAGTTTAATTAAAGAATGAGTGCTTTGAATCAAATCACTTTAAAAAGTACACTACACTGAGATTCTGGAGAGGTTGCATAAACAGCATCTGGGCTGCTCTGCAAAAAGCAGCGAGTGCTTGCGAGGAAATACTTGGGAAGCGTTTCCAGTGGATCAGGGCTGGGCAAAGCAAGAAGGCAGGCGGCCAGGGGCCCCAAGCTCCTCCCCTACCCTCTGCCCTCTGCCAGGATACACCTCGCAAAGCCCAGAGCTCTCAGGAAAAGAGGGGACCCTAACACAGGTCACCTCTTGGTTCAAGAGCTCTACTGGGGTGGGAGAATCCCCTTGTAATTCCACAGAATGTGGCTGGACACTAGAGTGAGAAGGTTTGCTGCACCAACTCACTTAATTGCACACGTGCATTGCGAGGGTGAAAGGAGACAGATGGGGGAGTCTCTACAGGCCTCAGCGTCACTGGATCCGGGTTCCCCCCTCCAGGCAGCTCCCGGGAGAACAGCCCTGCTGGGCGGGCCTTGGTCCACCCTCCCAGCCCCGGGAAAGCCACTTCCGGCTCTGGCACAGATCTGAGCCGCGGGGCAGAGGAGGCCAGGGTCGGTCTAGACATCCAGAGGTGCCAGCCCACCGGGAGGCTTGCGGGACCCAAGGTGGGACCAAGGCCCGTGGCCAGACCGATGCCCAGGCTGCGGCCACTCACTGCGGGGTGGTGGCAGCCGTGAAGAAAGGGGACAGAACCGTGGGATGACAGACAGGCAGCATGGGGGACAGACAGTGAGGAGCCTGAGACGCCCAGGTTACAAGTTTGAACTCGGTGCTATGGGGTATTAAAAACCCACGGAGGTTTTGAACTCGGGGAGAGACAGTGTCAGACGGCGGAAAGATGGGTTCCAGGAGAGAGGGACTGAAGGCACAGTGTCAGCAGCTAGATTGGCCTTGTTTCCATGGGCAGTTTCTGCCTTGAGGATGGTGGTCAGTGTAGAGTTGACCTTCCCCTGGTCTGGAGAGAGACCTGACCCAGGGCAAGGACCACAGGATGGAGCCCAGAGTTCTGGGGAAGCACTGGGCCACTGGGTTGAGGGAGGGAGGGGTTGGCTCCAGCCTAGAGGGGAACGGTTTGGGTGGGGCAGGCCAAGCTTGTGGTTTCTGGCTTTTCCCATCATCTTTCCAGGAGGAAGCAGAGTCTGGAAGGCTGGGAAGCCTTCCCTCCCAGATCTGGGCACAGAGGTGACCCAGAGGGCTCGCAGAAGCTACTGGACTGCTTGGATCATGCCCTTAGCCCACTCAGAACTCAGTTCCTCCAAGCCTGAAGCCTCTTGCTGAAACTTGGCAGGATCCTGTGGTCACTCTGACCCCTCCAAGCCCCAGCACTCCAGACCAATTGACCTTCAAGTTCTGTTGGCTGACCTTGTTACTCTCCTCCACCGGCTCAAACCACTGCCAGTTCTTGCTGGAACAAATGTAAGAGCCTCCCACGGGTTCTTCCAGCTTCTCTCAGGGAGGCTACTTCCTCTCTGCAGGTGGACAGACCCTTCCAAGATGTGGTTCTGGTCATGGCTCCCCCACCCCCACACTCCATAAGTCTGTGAGGAAAAGGATGAATCCCGGCCCCAGAGAACAGGGCTGGGCAAGCAGAACCCAGCCTGCACTTGCGCCCTCACTCCCTCCTTCAGCGCAGCGCCATGTCCACAGCCTGCTGACTGCCCCCACCGACCCCTCCATGTCACCTCCGGCCATTCTCAGGCTCTCTGCTCCGGTGACTCCTTGCTGTTCCTGGAATGCCCGCGTTGTCTGTCCAAAGTCCCTGACTTTTTGCACTTGTGCCTCTCTCCACCTAGAGCACTGCCTGCCCCGACGCTCCCCACTTGGTCCCACCAAGTCCGCTTCAAGAACTGGTTTCCCGATTCTGTACTAGGGGAGGTCACCCTGCCTTGTGACCTCAGAGCCCTCTGCCCTTCCTCATCAGGATCCTTGGCTGGCATGCTTATCACCCGCCAGTGTGCCAGTGACTTCTGTTTCTACCTGGAGTCTTACCTTGCCACTGTTCCACTTGCCACCTAAGTGGTCTTTCTGAGATGTAAATGTGACCCCATCACTCTGCTGCTCAAACACCCTGAGCTCCATCAAAAATCCACCCTACCCTCCAGGCCCAACCCAAAGCCCTTTGTCCGAAACGCCTTCCCTCCAGCCTTGGAGACCCCACGCTTGATGATCATACTTGACCAGTCTGACTTCACCTGAGTTACTGGGGCCGAGACAGCCTCCTACCTCATGGTGCCCTTGGGGGCCAGTCTGGCACTTGGCCTTCTGGGGCCCCCTTCCTCATGTCCCATGGACCCAGCAGCAGAGAAATGAGCTGAGTCCGTACTCAGACACCATGGCCCAGTGGTCAAGGACACCACCACTGCTTTGGCAAGGAAAGAGGGCATTGGCAGGCCACCTGAGGTGGGTCTCCTGACCTCGTCCTAGGACACCTGCAGACACAATTCCAAAAGAGAAGACGCCGCAACAGTCAAGAGCAAAGGCAATGCTTTTTTTTTGTTTTTTTTGAACTTATTTAAAAAGGCCTTGGTGGCAGGAATATAGTGTAAAAATCATTGGAAAAACTAAAAGGCATCAATACATATCCGAATATACACTTTGTACATAAATTACATTTCCTTTAGTCTTTCTGAGTGAGGTCCTGATTCAGCACTGAGGTCTAGTAATTCAGAGGTCCCGGCAGCTGCACGTTCAGGCCGGCATAGTCCACCATGTACATTGGCCATTGCTAGAGAGAGGGGGACAGAGGGTCCCAGTTAGGACTCCAGGTGACGTAGAAAGAACACCAGAACACTTAGCTCTGCTTTTGAAGGGCTTCCTCAGATGCTATTTATTTTGAGGCGGCTAAAGGCCCAGAGAGGGGACGTGACCTGCCCAAGACCATGCAGTAGCCATGGAGCTGGGTGGGGCTGGAGCCTTCTGACCTGTTCTCACCTGTGCCCAGGGCCTAATGTGGACCAGACATGAGGGCCAGAGGGAACAGGGGAAGTGGCTCAGAACGGGTGGTCACCCCCATGAACAGCCCCCTCAAGGTCTCATGCTCCAAGAAGCTGTCAGTCTCCCTGGGGCTGCACCAGTCACCCTCTGTGGGCACTCACACAGCCAGACGGGGACAGACGCAGAGCCTGAACTTTGGGTTTTTCCAGGAAGGGGTTCAAGGGAAACGTGGTCAAAGGATAAAGAAAAGCTGAAATCTACAAATAAAAAAACTTGACAGCTATGTATGTTAATTACTTATTGTGGTGATCACTTTGCAATATGTACAAATATTGAATCATTATATTGTTTACCTGAAACTAATATAATGTTGTATGTCAATTATACCTCAAGAAAAATTTTTTTCCAAGTGTGTTCCAATATTCTCCCCATTTGGACTCAGGATTTCAAAGCTAATATTTTGAAATCAGAAAGAGCTCTCAAGTGTACGGGTGGGAAAGAAGCAAACCCAGCCACGTCACAGCACAGGCAGAGCCTTGCAGATGGGTTCTCCGCCCACCAGGGACCGCACTGAGGCCGCAGTCAGTCAGCCTCCCACTTTCCTTTTCCTCACCCACATGCTGTGGGCAGCACCCACACACCCCAGGGCTGTGGTGGGGCTGCTGTGTGAGATGTGAGTGGGGAGATGAGCCTAGCATCTGACCACCTTGGAAACCTGGCGTCCTGCTCTGACACTGCCCAGCAGAGTGGGCAGGTCCCTTCCCCTTCTCAGCTTTGGCTTGCCCACCTGCCCAGTGGGGATGTGACCTTCTGTCCGGGCATCTGCGAAGCCCTGACGAGAGGGCAGGTTACCCTGCGGGTAGATCAGGCAGTTGTGTCTGCAACCCCGGGCTGTGGAGCCCACTCAGAGTCCAGTGCCTCCCCGCACCCCAAACCTGCACCCCACGGTGGGCAGCCCTGCCCGAGTGCAGGGCGAAGGCCAGAAAGAACAGTGGTCGGGTCCAGATCTGTGCAACTTTACCACAAGTGAGATCTGGTTGGTGGACGCCACAGACTCTGGGTTGGAGGAGGAGGAAGAGGAAGACGAGGAAGAAGAGGAGACCGAGTTTCCTTCAGAGACACGCTTTCTCTTGCGCTTGGGGATGCTGTTGTCCTTGGCTGCTGGGAGAAGAGGTTGGTGACACTGGATGCCAAGGCCACTGTGTCTCAGCCTTGTGGACACCCCTGGAGAGGACCTTCACTTTCAGGTTGAAAGTCCCCTTGTGGGCAGTCAAGGCTCCCAACCCACAAGCTGAGGCCCATCTTTCCAGCCTCCTTCTCTAACGAGGCCCCGCAGCTCGTTCGTCCACCTCCTGCTTCCACTTACCTGTCTGCCTTTGCTACCACCACAGCCTCGCCCCCCAGCCAGGCCTCCCCGGAACTCCCAGGATTCCCCCTGGGGCCCAGAAGCCCATGGGGAAGACCACCGCCTCCACAGCCCCACAGACCGCACAGACTTGGCTTCCTTTCCTTTCCCCGCCAGTAAAATGCCAGTAAGATTCTGCAGGGTTGCTGGGAGGGTCCCCTGAGATAATGTGCCCCGCCTCCAGAAAATACTCGGGAACTGAGAACTGCTATCGATACAACTGCTACTGTCCCTGCAGATGCACAATGACCTTCACCTGGCCCTGCTGTGACATGACATTCACAGGTACACTGGAGTAGACAAGGCAGTGTCCCAGGGTAAAAGAAACTCCGCTTTGGAGACAGAGGCCCTCAGTTCAAATTTCACTGCTGCCCTTTACCAGCTGCATGACCCTGGAAAACCAACAAAGCTCTTGGAGCCACAACGGGAAAGCCATGTGATGTGAGACTGGAAGGGACTGTGTGTGCACAAGAGCCCAGCACCAAGTCTGGCACAGAGCAGGCCTCAGCAGGGGTTTTGTTGCTGCTGAGTTAAAGTCACGTGAACAGGTGAGACTTAGAAGTCAGATCTGCAGCGGTGTGCTACATACGTGGGGCCTGGGAGTTGCTGAGTAGAAACCTCACCCAGGCCACCAGCAGGGTCTTCACAACAGGGTGCGAGGGCAGGCTGGCCCAGGGGCAACTCTCTGTCCTGCTGGTGAGGAAAAACCAGAACCTGGGGGTCTGTGATGTGATATAAACAGAGACCCCAGGACACAAGACTCTAGAAGCAGGGGGAGCCTAGGCTGTGAGCCATAGAGGAGGGAGTTTTGCGGGAGGCAGGCGGGAGCTGCTGGCCACTGGCTGGGCCCCTGGATTGCGCCTGGGTTGGCACGGCACATGCCTGCACCAGACCATGGGCTTTCAGAATCTTTCCGTTTACAGGTACCAAGGTGACCTTAAAGATGCAAGACAGGCTGGTCCAGGGCTGTGACCCACCTGGGTCACCATAAGACCTTAAAGACAGCCATGGTGGGGAGTGGTGGATGTGACTGCATTTACCCTCTGATAATTAGTCCCAAATTCTCCTCCCCTCTGAGGCCTCCTGGGGGCTTTCTGTGACTCTGCCTTTGATCTGAGAGCAGCTCCCAACCTAGTCACTTCCTTACCCTGAGTGCCTGGTGCCCAGCCCGGCCCCCTCAACTGGCACGTGATAGGAGGAGGTGGTCTCTGGTTGGGCTGTGCACCCCAGGCAGTGAAGATTCAGAGGAAGCCGGACCTGTCTGGAGTTGGGACCTCAGGCTTTGGCTGGGGTGGGGTGCCTTTGCTGAACCCCACTACTGTTCCCGCTGAGTAGCCGCTCTGGTGCCTACAGTCCCCAGTGGCCTGTGGTTCAGATGGACAGTGTGGTCACAGAACTACAAGTGGCCACCAACTCACTATGTGGCTTGACAAGTCCTTCCCCATCTCTGGGGTTCAGTTTCCCAGCTACACAATGAGGGTGCCCCTCTGAATCACCCAGGGCTACACCCTCTGGGGTCGTATCGCACACCTTCTCAATCAGACCGTCTCCCAGGAACTGAAAGGTTCTGAAGGCTGGGGGCTGGTGCGGGCACGTGCCCTGCAAATGCAGGCAGAATCCAGGGGGCCCAGCCAGTCTCGGGGGGCACACGCGCCTGCCTACCTTACCGTTGCCAGTCACATGTCACCTGTTCTCTCCTCAGGTCGCATCCATGAGCCTACCCGACACCCCCTCCTCCTGGCTCTAGCCTGTCCCTCATCCTCTCTCTGGCTGATCTGACGTGCTCAGCTGTGCTGTGGCAGGGCCCCCCTCCAAAGGGCACGTGCGGGGGTCCTGGGGCCCCCTGGGAACACTGGCTCTGCACATGGAAATCTAGGTTCCCTGGAGAGGCACTTGGTGGGAGGGATATACTCTACTCTGGGTGGCCAGCCACCTGTTGCGTGACACCTGTTATATGTCCGCAGATTGGTCCCTGAGAGACAGAAGTGTGGCTCCTTCAGCCTCTGACTTACCTGGCACCTTGGCATCATTGCAGATTTCTGCAAAAGGTCTGAAAAAGAAACAAGGTGGCAGTTAGAAGATGAGGATTTCTCTTTGTTCCCACCTGCTCCCTGAACATGGACATCTAAGTTAGCCAAGTAAGACCTGGGTGACAATGGCCAGCAGACGCCCTCTTCCCAGAGCAGACGGGCCGATGATGGCCAGTCTGGCCCTTGTGAGAGCCGTGCCAGGCGAACTGCCCTTTGGGGCCTTCTTCCCTCATCTCCAAAGTGAGATGTGGTCTAACCAAGTGACCAGAAGTGAGCGCCTAGATTTGTGAATGGCTATTCATTGTGGCATTATTTTCTTTGACAAATCTTTAAAAATTTTTATCATTAACTTTTTCTTAGAGAGAAGGGAAAGGAGGGAGAAAGAGAAAGAGAAACATCGATTGGGGACCGGACCTGCCACCCAGGCACATGCCCTGACTGCAAATGGAACTGGTGACCTTTCTCTTTGCAGGGTGATGGCCAAGCAACTGAGGGATACTGGTCAGGGCAACAAATGTTATCTTTCTTTTTTTATTCATTATTTTACTTGCAGTATTCTTTACATGAACAAAAAAAAAATTAGACGCAACCCAATGTCCACTGGTAGAGACAACATGTCTCTCCATCTTTACCGTCATTAAACAGAATTATCACGGACACGAATAACACTCAAGTGTAATCAAAACGGCCAGATGGGAGACACATCAAGTTTTATTTAGTCTATGGATAAATACTGTGGGGTTTCAGTTTTGTTTTCTCCAAAAGCGCGTCTAAGAGGCAGGAGAAGAAACCTGGAATCGTGGAGGGAAAGCCCCGGGAGGCCGGCGGCAGCTGCCCCGGGAGCCGCCCGTGTGCGGCGGGCGCTTCCTCCCTCCTGTCCTGTACTTTCCAGTGGCTACTTCAGGGCGCGGAGGGGGGCAAGGGAACCTCTGCTCTTCATCGAGACCTTTCCGAATGATTTGATTATTTTTAGACATGCAAAATTATTTTAATCTCAAAACATCTAATGTAACATTAAGAAGAAAATACACATAGGGAATAATATGGAAGACACACACCATAATGTTGACTCTGAAAAGGAGAATTATGGGCTACCTTCTCTTCTTCTACCTTTTTGGATTTCCCTAGTTTCTTTTTAAACCTGAAAATAAATAAACTGTTCCATTTATTCTTTTAAAGACTATGAGGCTATACGGTAAAATATGGACAAAAATAGATAAAGATAAAATATGCAGTTGTTACCTCTGGGTGATGGGAGTATTCAATGAGGACTGTTATTTTCCAAATACCATTAAAAAGGGTAAGAATGAATGACAGAGTCAGAAAGTCAAATTGAATTAAAAATTTTAAATGAACACCGTGAAAGCTGAGGACTGTCATCAGGACACTGGGTGATACAGACGACATGTTTGTGTTCCTCCCCCCGCCCCAAATCCCTATGTAGAACCCAGTCTCCAAGGTGACAGTATTAGGAGGCAGGGCCTTTGGGGGTGATTTTGTCACAAGGGTGGAAGTGTCATGAATGGGACTGATGCCTTACAGAGGAGACCCCAGAGAGCTCCCTTGTCCCTCCTACCATGGGAAGACACAGGGAGAAGGTGGCCATCTATGAACCAGAAGGTGGGCCCTCACCAGACACTGAACTTGCCAGTACCTTCCCGGCCTCCAGAACTATGAGAAATACATTTCTGCACCGCCGCCTGGTTGATGGCATTCTGTTCTAGCAGCCTGGACAGTGGGAGAGACCGGGGTCGGGGGCCGAGCTGACCCACTGTGACTTTCACCATCCCTTTCATCCGCCTGGCTGTCTGTTTCTCGTCGTTAAGATGGCAGCGTTAAGCTAGCCCATCTCCTGGATCCCGTGCAAGTGCACAGCAGGTCTCTCACTGCTCCCCCATCCCCCTGCTCTTGGCTGGGCCTGCTGTGCGGATTCTCCTCCTGGGTCCAGGCAGAGTCCTCTCCCACAGCCCTTGCCCGCTCTTCCCACCCCCCGCCCCAGGTGCTGGGGACACTCACTGCAGCTGGTTGATGATGACCATCCGGACATGCTCCCGGGCCTTCAGGATCTTCTCTAGCCGGTGGATGTCGTACGTGTTGGGGTTCCGGAAAGGGATGTCATCAGGCAGGCCTGTGACCTCGACGGCGTCTGGGCTGTCTCGGATCAGTTTGTAAGGGACCAGCACTGGCCGGTTCAGGCCCAGGGCTTCACCTGGAGGGCACAAGGGCCAGGGCAAGGAGACGTCTGCTGTTAAAGGCCAAGCCCTCTGGGAAAGGGCTGGAGCCTGGCAGAGCACAGCACAGCGGCCGTCACATCCCAAAGACAGTATAAAAGTCAACACACACACATTTCATGTTTTTTATCCTCACCAGAGGACATGCTCACTGATCTTAGGGGGAGGGGAAGGGGCAGAGAGAGAGAGAAACATGGATGGGAGGGAGAAACGCTGGTCAGCGGTCCCCAGCACGTACCCACATGGGGAATTGAACCTGTGATTCCCAGTCCATGGGACACCACACCCATCAACTGGGCCACACCAGCCAGGGCCACCACACACACAGCTTCAAAAATTCAATTAGCAAAGCTAAAAATCTAATACCCGATGCTGATAATGAAACAGTTCCTGTCATTTTAGTGATGATTTGTTCAATGTGCACACCTAGAACTGAAATGGGGACTTGATATCTGCCTAAAATCCACTATTTTTACGTTAGAAAAAATTAAGTACTTAGTATTATGGATGAAATGATATGATGTCTTCAATGTACGTTGAAGCACTAAAAATACTGAAGTGGGTGTGTGGAAATGGAACGAGGAAGACCGGCCCAATGGCCAACACAGAAGCTGGGCTTGGGTTTCAGGGTGGGCGCATGTCCCTCACTCTCTGTGCTTTTGCCTTATGTCTGAAAACTGGTCCCAAAATGAAAAGTGAAACAGACCACAGCACCAGCCACCAGCAGAGCCTTCCCATGCACACTCAGAGTGAAACCCTCACTCACGTCGGGCCTGCCCCCCTCTCTGCTTGCTCCAGCCTTCTCACAGGTCCCCAGTGGCAGAGCGGCTCCCCCTGCCTGGCAAGCTTTTCCTCCAATGTTGGTCCCCTCCTGATATTAAAGCCTCAGCTACAATGCCCCCTCTTCAAGGCACTTTCCTGTTCGCCTGTCCAGAGAGGCCCTGGCCCTCTACCTACTACACTCTCTCCTGCATTCTTGGTCACACTATGGGTTTCTTCTTTTCCTTTCTCACTCTCTGAAATTCTTCTTGGTAAAAAATGTATTGCCATGTCTCCTCTGCCACAGTGCAAAATGGAGACAATACTAAATTAATCACAAATACAATGTGATATATGTAGAGTACCTGGCACAGGTGGCACTCAAAAGTCTAGGAAGTGCCGTATCATTTGTTAACTCTACTCCTGTCTCATCCCAGGCTCTGCCCTGGATGCCTCGGCACAGGGCCTGGCATCTCCTGGCTCTCATCTGTTCCACGTCCGACGCCCTCCGCAGGCTGAGCCCCCAGTGGCTGGAGCAGACTCGCTCCGTTGTCCTCAGGGCTGAGTGCTGGTTGGGCAGATGGGCGTGTGCATAGTAAGTTCTTGGCTGTGGGCCATGACCTCTGCAGCACAGCGCAGCCCTAGAGGAGCTGAAATGCTGACCGCTGCTGCACCCTGCCCACAGGCTGGAGCACTTTCCCCTTCTCAGACAGGGAAAGGAGGATCAGCTCCCATCAGTCACCAGCACAGCAACTACGTCCCCAGGCAGACCAGGTCCGGGCAACAGAGGCCAGAGGGGATGCAGAGGGAGGAGGGGGCCCCCCAGGAAGACTAGCCCCACAGCCCCTCCCCGGGGAACTGACCGTATTTCTCATTGAAGAGCTCCTTCACCTGCTCCCGCAGGATCACCTTCTCCCCGAGTCTGTTGGCGTCATCTTCATCTATAAGAGGAAGGCAAGGGGGTGTGAGGGCTGGCGTGGGCTTGGCCACTGGCCCTGTTCCTTCTCCCCTGACCCTGCCCTGCTGCAGCAGTGCCTCCAGGCCCTGCTCACGCCCCTGCAGCCTGCTCTGTCCCCACCCGTCCCTCCCACATTCTCTGAACAGCTGCCCTAACACAGGCCCGTGTCAGGCACGGAGCACCCTGAAGAGCGGGAGGCAGGGCCCCTCCTCTGAGGGTCTCATGGCCCAGAGGGGCGGCACACAGTCACAGCACCCACCCAGAAGAGACACCTACAAGAGACTCGGGGCGTGAACTGTGGTGCTCAGCCCCATCTGTGCAAGTTTGGAGAAGCCCCACGGGAGAGCGAGATACCCACAGTGGAGCTTCTCAAACTGGGACTCAGGCAATACTGGGGGGTTCGAAGTGTTTTGCTCTCAGAGGGCTAGTAAAGGGTTCGTCATGGATGGAGTGTGGCTGGGAAACACAACCAGGCAGGAGGTCTGTGTGCACACAAGCAGCTGAGGTCAGGGGAGCCCTGGAGACAGGGCCGGGGCTGGGCTGGGGCATGTGGAGTGTGGGAGAGGCCAGGGGAGGGGATGGCATGAAGAGGGCCCGGGGACAGAGCGGCCTGCTGGCTTATGGCCTGGGTTGGGGAGGGAGCTGGAGTTCCAGGAAGGGCACTTAGCACCATCACACACCAACCACAGGCCTTGGGGGCAGGGGGGTGGGGGGCGGGTGGAGCTGGGCACAGGCAGGGAGCCAGGGCCTGGGAGATAAGGGTCAGAACAGACAGAATGGGTCCGAAGAGAAAAACAACTCCTGGTGGAATCTGGAAAATCGCACAGGAATCGGTTCCACTTCCATTTGGAAGGCCGACGTGGGACCTGCCTCCCCCAGCAGCGGCTCTCTCTCTCAGCACCTGCTGCGCGGCCTGTACGTCACACTCCCCGAGTCCGGGGGCTGCCCACGGGACGGAGAGCTTCCCACACTGCCTGTGCTCCCTGCGCCCAGGGCTGCGCCTCCCGTGGCCCGTCTGGGCCTGTTCCCAGACACACTCCTGACTGGAACCTCTCTCTGCCATATCTCGGAATTCCTGCCTGTCTCCTTTCAGCCGTCTGGGTGCCCGAGACACCACAAACCTCAGGCATCCGGTTAACATCCTCCACCGGTGTCCCCATCTCGGGAATGATGGCTCTCCTCAGCTGCCCTGAGACCCCAAATGCAGCACCCAGAAACCTCTTTCTCACAGGCCCCAATGTGGCCCTTTCAGAGGGTCTTTAAGGACCCCGGGATGGCAAGAATTGACCTGATCCTTCTCCACGTCCTGGGAAGACACCTGTGACCAGGGTCCTGGGCCCAAGGACCATCTAGAGCCTTCAGGAAGGTGGCCGAACTTTGCACCTGTCCCCTTGCCAGCCAGGAGTCCTTGGTGGCCAAGAGTCTGCACAGGCAGCACAGGACGGCAGAGGGCAGGGAGGGGGGGGCTGGGTCCCACCAATGGGGGCCAGATGCGTGGCTGGCAGCGTTCCCAGACACTGTCACGACCCCTGCTCACCACGGCGAGGACACACGAGCTCAGAGACGTTAAGGAACTGGCCCAAGCTCACACAGCTGCCGAGGGCCAGGAATACTCTGTGTCTGACCCCGAAGCTCTGCTCTGTCACTCTACCACAAACCCTGGGCTCATGGACGCCTCCGTCAGTCACCCCGTCTATAAAAAGCAAAGTTAATCTTTTCTTTCACTTCTTGCTTTATCAGCTCATAGTTCCAAGTGTGTATCCTTGTGAGCCCAGGACAGGGCTGGACTCACAGGCGGTCTCGACAAAGCCTGCTGGATCGAAAGGAAGTGGACAGCACTCAAAGATGAGCCCAACCAACCGAGGCTGCTGGAGGTCCCTGTGGAGTCTGACAGCCGCCTCGGGCATCTGTCCTGCCTCCACTTCGAGGCTCTTCCTGCCGTGTGGGTGGAGAAAGGCCAAGACAAGGCAGCCTCCTCATCTTGGGAGGGGCGATGCCAGGCCCCGGAAGGGTATAGAACTCGGCAGTCAGAGACCTGTGGGTCATGCGACATCACCTCTCAGCATTTCTGCTCATGCTCCTTTGTCCCCTGAACAAATATTTCATGAGCACAGTATGACTTGGACATCGTGCTGGGCACTTCGCAGAGAACACAAAACAGCTGCAGTCTGAGGCAGGAGAGAGCGGGGAACGCTTGGGGAGCCACCGGGTTTGAACACTGTCAGTGCAGGGCCCGTGGGAGGCTGTGGGGGCCCCACTGAGCCGGGGACCCGGGAGGGTTTCCCAGAGGAGGGGACAGTCGCACAGGCGCATGTGCATGCTGGGGCTCCAGGCATCCTGCAGGCACTCAACACACGTCAGAAAACACTACTCCTGCCCCTCTCCTTCCGAGTCCTGCCTGGTCCCAGGGAGAAAGCACCCCAAAAGCAGGCAGTGGCTGACAGGGAGAGGCGACACCAATGGGACAGCCAGCAGAAGGCAGACTAGAGTCCTGGGCAGTACCTGGGAAACAGTGGGAGCAGACAGACGTCAGGAGGGTGGGACCCGGACTGCCTCAGAGACGGGGGTGGCTCTGGGATGTGTCCGGGACACCTGTGCAGCGTGGTCACAGCTGCTGCTGAGCACCAAGCATGTGCCATGGCGGACGGTGCCAGGCCTGCCTCGCTTGTCCTCCCTGGGTTCTTGGGCTCAGCGTCAGGCCTCGGAAAGGATGCCTTCCAGCTTCTCCCCACCTCTTTGCTTTTATTTAATTTGGAGGAAGTAAATTCTAGGTTTGTTAAACACATGGGTCCAGAAGGTTCTGGGGTGGGCGGGAACCTGCAGGGGAGCGTGCCCTTGGCCCTCTGGGTACTTAGAGGAAACAGGAAGCAGCTCCGTGGGCTGTGTGGGCAAAGGAGTGACCCACTTTCCGGAAGGGAGCCCAAACCACAGGTGAAGCCGCCCCTCCATGCTCCTGCTCCAGCCCCAACCTGTCCAGCTCCGTGTAAGGCAGAGGAAAATGTGCCAATCGGAACACATTGGTGTGTGTTCTGGGCTTGGACGTGCCCAGGACAGAGCCAGTCATCCTGATGTGGACTGTGGTCAAAGCCCATGGCTCACGCAGCTTGCCCTGGCATCCTGGTTACCCCTGGGGTGGAGACTGGCACTTCAGGGGTGGGGGGCTACACTCCATAGTCTAAAGGCTAGTTATTAGCCTTCTGAACCCTGAGGCGGCTAGCCTATTCTGAGGGATTAGAATAAGCCGTGCTACCTGAGGTCCTCTGAACCTAGGCTGGCTGTGGAAGACGCCGATAGCAGCAACATCTCAGAACGCTCTCCACTTGGAAACATCATCATTAGGGCTCAGTGAGGAGTGTGTGTGCGTGTCCTCAGTGTACCTGCTCGAATGCCTATATACAGTGGGAAGGAAGGGGGTCCCCATGGACGGTGACAGGGAAGGTCCCTGGCCCATCAGATTGCAAGGCAATCGTGATTATAACCCTAGTGCTGTGTGATATTTGGAAAATCACTCAACCTCTCTGGGCCTTAGTTTACACACCCTTCAAATGGGAATCGTAGCCTGTTGGGAGGATCCAATCATATCACATAAAAAAGCTTAAGGTCTCAGGCCATCAAAGTCAAATTGTCATTGATGGTGTTCAGAGACTGCCTCAATTATCCTGTGGTCTCAGGAAATTAAATTTTATGTGAGATTCTTCCAGATAATGGAAATTTATCCTTTTAATCCCTTGTGTTTGTTTTACTCATTTGATAGGTAAACTGTTTTCTAAAATGCATCAGGTACCCTTTTCTTATCAAGCACACAGGCGGGCATGGGAGAATTACCTTCTAGGTCTGCCCCTGAGGGCCGACCAGAAATGCTACTGACCTGCCCCAGAGCAGTGGCCTGTACCCGCTGCCCCTGCCCCACCCTGCGGGCATTTCTCCCACTTCGTCCTGCTCCTTCCAGTTCCCGGGTCTGCTCTCTTTCAAGCCTGCCTGCTCCACAGGCTCTCGTCTCGTCCTTCCTGATCTGCTGTCTGTAGCCTGAGGACTAACTGAATTTTGCCCCGGGCTAAAAAAGCAACCAAGCTCATTAAATCAAGGCCATGGGAGGTTCACAATTTTAAGCCAATCAGCTTGGGTGGTGCCTGGAGAGGCCCCACAGCCTTCTCCGGGGGCAAATGCAGAGCCCTCCACAGCCGACCTGGTCTTTCTCAGGAAATCAAAGCCTAGTTTGAGGCCTGCAGCTCAGAATGGCGACTGTGGGCTGATAATCATGACCATAAACACAGGGCACAGAGGAAGCGGCAAAGGGAAGGGCTGCTTAGAGGGGAGGGTGAAGCCCAGAAGAGTAGAGTGAGGATTCCTCCTCTCCCCTCTCTGCCAGGCTGGGCAGCCCAGGCCTCGGGCAGACCTGGGGGGTCTGGCCCTATGGAGAGCAGAGGGTGGATGTACTTTGGTGGAACAGCTGCCTGCCACTCAGGTGGGAGAGGAGCCACATCCCTCCTGCAGCCTGCACCACAGCTCCCTTTCCTGGTACCAGACCTTCGCCAGGATCAGAAGGTGCACTTGGGGACACCTTTTAACCCTTCTCAGGCCTGCATGTAGATGCACAAGGAATCCTGTCATCACTGTTTTACAGATGGAGAAACTGAGGCTCAGAGAGAGGATGGCTGTACCACAGTGAGGTGGACGCCCTTGCCTAGGCCTCTGACTTCTTGTATCCAACAGAAACTTTTCTACGTGTGCAAAGGCAACATGTTCAAGGCCACCAGAGCAACCCAAACAACCTAGGATGAGAAGGCAGACGACTTCAGGGTGGTATGATAGGTGGATGAATACTACGGAGCAGGGTACACAAAGGACCTACAGCTACACACTTCCCCATTATGTGACATAAGGTCGAGGGACAAAAGCAAGTCGCAAACCTGGTATAATAGGGCACCTTGGTTATCAAAGTAAAAAAAAAAGCAAATGAAACAATTTTGGTTTAGGCAAATGTTATATGCCACGGAACACACAACAATTTAAAATACCAACCAGTGAACAATGATTCTAACACGGGGGAAATAGTCATAAAAGACATTCTGGGGAGTTTGAATACACACTGGACATTAGACAAAAGGGAGCCACTGAGTTTCATGAGTGTTACCACAGAATGGGGGATATGAAGAAGAATGGCATTGTTGTGTAGGGACGGGGGAGGTGTGGGTTGAAATATTTAGGCGTGAAGAGCCAAGATGTCTGCAACTTGCTTCGAATGGAAAAGGAGAGGAAGAGAGGAAACAAATGGGGCGGGGTCCGAGGGGAGGAGAGAGACAGAGGCGGGAAGAAGGGAACCATGGCAGAACGTTAAGAATTCATGAATCAGGGGAAGGATGTGCGGGCAGTCATTGCACTATTCCTTCCTTATTTTTTGGCAGCTTGGAAATTCTGGAGGTACAAACCAAGAGAACGGTACACACAAAACTCGGGACATGTGTTCTGGAGAGAGAGACAGACAGGACAGGGAGAGCACTTGGGCGGGTGCACGTGCTTGGTGCTGCTCTAACCCTTCGATGGGTGCTGGGCTTGCGGGTGCTCACTGCCGCAGGCACCACCCAGTCAGCAGACGGACGTGAGGGCGTACCATCGAAAGAATAAAAATAAAGGGCTACGAAGTGCAATGCGGTGTACGGGACTGGATTGAACATAAAAAGGACATTGGTGGGAAAACGGATGAAATTTAATGTTGGTACTTTAGTTAGTCGCATTGTATCAACCCACAGTAATTTCTTAGCGTTGACAAACGTGCTGTGGTTATGTAACATGTTGTGTCCTATGCAGGTCAACTGGTATTTGGGAGCTCTGAAGCTTTGCAATTCTTTGCAGATTAAAAATCATTTCAAAATAAGAAGCTGTGGCAATCCATCGTCTGTTAGGTACAGAGACCAATGGCAGAGTGACCGATGTGACACTGCATGAGGTCCCCTGGGGAGAAAGCCAGCTTGCTCCCTGACAGGCCCCCCGGGCTGGGCTCTGTGGCCCCATCAATCCATCTACATTCCTTGGGGTGGCACGTGGGGGTTGGGTGGGCTGCAACCTGCCAGGGCACGTGCTCTGTGCCCCTCCCTGGAGCCAGCTGCCTGACCTCCACCTGCACCCAAGGGGGCTCTCTGCCTGGGGATACCAGGCTCTTCCACTGGCCACTCAGTGGCCAGTAAAAGGATGCAAACTCCACATTTACTGATTACACACCCACCTGAGACTGCCTGGAAATTTATACACTGATGCCCTTCATTTCTCCCGACAAGCCTGACCTCTAGGTGTAGAGACCCCCATTTCATAGACAAGTCAACTGAGGCTCAGAGGAGCCAAGGTGCCTGCCCAAAGCCACCAAGGACCATGGTCTGCATCTGTGGCACTAGGACTCAAAGCCAGGTCTCTCTGACCCCTAGGTCCTGCTTTCCTCTCACAAGAGCCCAGCACCTTCTGGGAGGGCTGTCTTACAAACTCTCCTGCAGCCCTACGGCTGGAGCCTATGAGCCAGCTTGGGCAAAAAGAGCAGGCTCTGTCCGAGACAGATAATCCTGGGGCCAGCCAAATGCACGGCCCTTCCCAAAGGAGAACACTCCCTTTCCTCTCTTCTCCCTTCCCCCCTGGGGTCCCAGCTACACAGGGACAGTTACAGTGCTGACCCAAGGCTAGCAAAGGCCTAGGCAGAACTGTGGCCACACTGGCCAGGCACAGAAGGACATGCACTCAGCATGATGAGCAGGAAAGGTGGACAGAGTGGGGTAGCTGACCACATGGGCTGGGGCAGGAAGGATGCACACTGCCCTGCATCACCGGGCTGATTTGGACGACTCGTCCTCATGCTGTGCAGCAGCAGCAGCCAACTGCTCAAGGATGGATGCTCCCTGCAGGGTGAGGCGGTTGTCTGTTTCCAGCTGTCTGCCCACAATTCTAGCCCCAGCACCTATAATAATGCCTGACACATCATAGGTGCTCAATAAATAGACAGATTGAGCCTTTCCAGGCCAGGTTCTATTCTAATATCTTTGCATGGATTCATTCACTTAATCCTTCCAACGACCCTATTAGGTTGGCCCTAGGAGTATCTCCATCTTACACATCAGGAGACTGAGACACAGAAAAAGCAACCAGCCCTTGGTTATACAGTGAGCGAGTGCGGGGGCAGGGCAGCCTTTCGCCCAGACTTCTAACCACCTGGTAGTACAGCCTCTCTCTGTCCTGGCTGCATAGATGGTGGAGGAGGGTCCAAAACCGAGGCTTGTTACCATATCATGCTGACTTTTTATTAGGGCCTTGTTTCTACATGTGGGGGAGGGAAGAGCAGACCTTCCTTCTACCCCACCCATGCTGCTCCTTCTCACCCTTTCTGCACTTGCAAGCCCCAAACCCGCACTGCCAACTGCCTCCTTCAGCACCTTGGATTCTGCACTTCTCCAAATAGCCTTTCCATGTGCCCCAGGCCCCACTGTCCCACACAGCTGCTCAAGAGAGAAATCCTGGCTGCCTCCAACCCTTGGCAGGCTGAGTAGGGGCCCCAGGGCTGTGCATGTCCCATCCCTGGGACCTGTGGCTGTCTTTCATTATATAACAGAAGGGACTTTGCTGCTGGGATTAAGTTGAGGACCTTGCGATGGGGAGATTATCCTGCATGATTCCAGGTCCTAAACACAGGAAGGGCAAAAGTAGGTTTACAGTTATTCGTTTGGAATGTAATACACTAATCAATAATTACACAAGAAAAAACTTTTCCTCACAAAGGAAGCAAGAAGGTCAAGATTAGGAGATGGGACAACAGAAGCGGAGGATGGAGTGATGAGCTCTGAAGATGGAAGAGGGGCGGTAAGCGGGTGGATTCAAGTGGCTGCCAGAAGCTGGGAGAGACAAGAAAACTGTTCCCCTTAGACGCTCGGGAAGGAACCTGCCCTGCTGATGCCCTGACTTTAGCTCTGTGAGACTACCTTCAGATTACCTACCTCTACAACAGTAAGGCAGAAACCTGCCTTGTGTTAAGGCACCAAGTTTGGGAAATTCATTACAGCAGTCAAAGGAAACTGACACAAACGCCCAGTGTCCCCCCCTTGTCTCCATCCACAAATCAAGGGGGTCGTCACGACAAGCCCCTTCCCCCAGGTCTGGTGCAGGCCATGGGTCAGTGAGCTCTCCTCTCGCTGTGACAAGAACTTCTCACTTGGCCTCCCAAAACCCATTCTCTGCTCTGCCAGCCACGTTCATCTTTCTAGACAGTCTATCTGATCCCATAATTGGCTCACTTAAAACCTGCTGTGGGCTCTCTGTTGTCCACAGGGCAAATCCGTCCT